>NC_064809.1:13507013-13547634 GCF_023721935.1 Panthera uncia | reverse complement strand
TTTCTTTCTTTCTTTCTTTCTTTCTTTCTTTCTTTCTTTCTTTCTTTCTTTCTTATTCATCCATCCCTTGTGAGTGTTTGCATCTCATTCTTTCTCTCCAGCTGCTTTCAAGGGTAGTAGTTTTCCTGTACTCTCCCTGCTGTCTCCATCCTCTCTCCATAAGCAAAAACTGCTCCCTACCCTCCACGGCTTCTCTCTTCCCCAGGTCACCTGTCTGTGCCGCATACCTGCTGAGTTCTGTGGCTCAAGTTATGCAAATTGTTGTGTTAATCCTCTGATCAATTTTCTAAGTATACAAGATAGTTTCATATTGGTCTAGCTGCATTTCAGGGACAAGAGAAGCAGAAAACTTCCATGCTACTCCGCCATTTTGGCTCCTCCCCCTACCAACATTCTTCTAGATGCCTCTCCTGATGCAAGGGAAGCAAAAGCAGAAATAAACTACTGGGATTTCATCAAAATAAAAAGCCTCTGCACAGTGAAGAAAACAATCAGCCAAACTAAAAGGCAGCCTTCAGAATGGGAGAAAATATTTGCAAATGACATATCTGATAAAGGGTTAGTATCCAAAATACATAGAGTTTATACAATTCAACACCCAAAAAACAAATAATCTAGTTAAAAAATTGGCAGAAGACATGGATAGACATTTTTCCAAAGAAGACATACAGATGGCTAACCACGTGAAAAGTTGCTCAACATCATTCAGCAGGGAAGTACAAATCAAAACTACAATAGGGTATCACCTCGCACCAGTCAAAATGGCTAAAATTGACAACAAGAAACAACAGGTGTTGGTGAGGATCTGGAGAAAGGGGAACCCTCTTACACTGTTGCTGGGAATGCAAACTGGTACATCCACTCTGGAAAACACTGTGGAGGTTCCTCAAAAAGTTAAAAATAGAACTACCCTATTACCCAGCAATTGTACTACTTGGTATTTATCCAAAGGATACAAAAACATTCACTCCAATGTTTATAGAAGCATCATCAACAATAGCCAAATTATGGAAAGAACCCAAATGTCCATTGACATTGGGTGGGTAAAGGAGATGTGGTACACACACACACAATGGAATATTACTCGGCCATAAAAAAGAATGAAATCTTGCCATCTGCAGTGATGTGGATGGAGCTAGAGAGTATAATGCTAAGTGAAATAAGTCAGTCAGAGAAAGACAAATACCATATGATTTCACTCATCTGTGGAATTTAAGAAACAAGACAAATGTACATAGGGTGAAGAGAAAGAGAGGCAAACCAAGAAAGAGACAGTTAGCTATAGAGAACAAACTGATGGTTACCAGAGGGGAGAGGGGTACAGGGATGGGTGAAATAGGTGATGGGGATTAAGGAAGGTGCTTGTTGTAATGAGCACTAGGTGTTGTATGGAAGGTGTTGAATCGCTAAGTTCTATACCTAAAACCAATATTACACTCTATGTTTAACTGGAATTGAAATAAAAACTTGGAAAGAAAAAAGATGTCATGTGTTTAGGAATAAAATAAAATGTAAAAAAAAAAAAAAAACCCACCTACAAAGCCGAAGAAAACTTAATACAAACACTCCAACATGAATTAGGTTTAATCAAACAAATTGTAGAAATGTGAGAATGCCATAACTCATAAATTTAAAATTCTGAACAGAAATATATAAACAGTTGCAAAAAGCTGACAGGATACTGGAAAGAAATGGGATAAAAAGGGTCTCCTTTTCTCCACATCCTCACCAACACTTGTTATTTCTTGTCTTTTGATAATAACTGCTCCGACAGGTGTGAAATGATACCTTATTTTGGTTCTGATTTGCATTCCCTTGATGAGTGATGTTGAGTATCTTTTCATGTGTCTGTTTGCCATCTGGATGTCTTCTTTGGAAAAATGTCTGTTCGGGTTCTCTGCCCATTTTTAAATTTGATTTTTTTTTTTTTTGCTTTTGCCTATTTTTTTGAAATTGGATTGTTTAAATGTTTTTTGTTTTGTTTTTTACTATTCAGTTGTATGAATTCCTTATATAGTTTGGATATTAACCCCTATTGGATGTCTGGTTTGCAAATATTTTATCCCATTCAGTAGGTTGCCTTTTCATTTTGTTGATTGTTTCCTTTGTTGTGCAGAAGTTTTTTTGTTTGATGTTTCTGTTATTCTTTGAGTGTCACATATAAAAAAAAAAATCATCACCAACACCAAGGTCTAGGGGCTTTCTCTCTTCTTCTAAGATATGTATGATTGCAGGTCCTATATTTAAGTCTTTCATCTATTTTCAGTTAATTTTGGTGAGTGATGGGTCTACTTTGATTCTTATGCACATGGATATCCAATTTTGCCAGCACCATTTATTGAAGGACTGTCTTCTCTCCATTAAGTGTTCTTGGCCTCCTTGTCAAATATTTCAAATACTAGTTGACCACATATGCATGAGCTTATTTCTGGGCCCTTGATTATGTTCCGTTGTTTTTATGCCAATACCATACTGTTTTGATTACTATAAATAATTTCTGGGGATGTAATGTACAGCAGGGTGACTGTAGTTAAGAATACTTTATTTGAAAGTTGCTAAGAGAGTAGATCTTAAAAATTGTTATAGAAAAAAATTAGAACTGTATGAGGTGATAGATGTTAACTAAACTTAGTAATCATTTTGCAACATAAACCATTATGTTGTTCACCTTAAACTTGCACAATGTTACATGTCAATTACATCTCAATAAAACTAGAAAAAAATAAAATCAGAATAATTACATGCACAGATGGGCAAAAAAAATCCCTCAAGATTGGACAATAACAATATTGTCAAGGATATAGGGCAGTAATGGTTTGCATATACTGTTTTGGCAGTGTAAATCTTTGCCATCCCTTTGGAGAACAATTTGGCAATATTTTATAGAGTTGAAGACATTCATACCCTACCCTCCACAAATTCCACTCCTTGATGTAGACTTTTTTACACATGTATGTAAGAAGACATGTATGACTGTTCATAGAAGCAGTTACTAATAGCAAAACAACAAAAATGACCTTAATCCCTGTAAAGAATACAGGGAGTTATAGTACACATAAATTGTATATAGTCACACGATAGAATACAGTAGTTAAAAATCAACGAAGTAGAGATACGTATATCCGCATGATGAATCTCAAAAAAGCAAATTGAGAAAAACAACTTTATATATGATACACATAAATAAAGTTAGAAATGTGTGAGATGATACTGTATCCGGCTTCGGTAGGTATTTGAGGAGGCCAAAGGCAGGGAAAGAGGAGACGCAATTGGAGAGGGAGTAAGTACCTGGAGACCTCACTTGTAATGTCTTATTCTTTAAGGGGAGCAGTGGATATGGTTAAGTTTGTGGCATTATTCTTTATACATTTTTATGTTAACTATTTAAAAACGTATTTAACGGAGCAGCTTTTAGTTGTCTATACTGAACCATCAGCTGCTGCTGAACAACCTCATATGAAAGTGTTTTTAATCATTAAAAAATATTTACACATTAATAACTGGGCTCTCTCTTCCAGTGAATGGATTTTTTTTTTTTTTTTTTTTTCTGGTATCAGAGTCATGGCTGGCAAGTAGAAAGAAACGACCTTGGTAAATGAGGGAACACAGAGGTGTGGGGTTGGGAAGGCAGCATTTCCAGGGGAGGGAAAACCACCTTGGCAAGCGGAAGTGTCTAATGGCAAAAATAAAGAAGGGGCTGAAGATAAGCAACATGGTTATAATAGAGAATCCAAATACACAATCCCCAACCATACAAACAAAATGCCATTTATTTTTTTAAAAACTGCACAGAAGAGGGCACTCTTGATCCAAGAAATAGAGTAAGCAACCAAACACCTTGGTCCCAGTAGAATGATCTGTTACTGCCGGTCAGGAAGTCAACACACTTTATCATAAGCAAGAATAAACGTAATACACAGAGTACAGAAAGTATAAATCATGCTTTTTCAGCTTATGAAAATGCTATTTTTTTCTTTTAATTTTTTTTCAATGTTTACTTATTTTTGAGAGAAAGGGTAGACAGAGCATGAGCAGGGGATGTTTCCTTCTCTCTCTCTAGAGAAACACAGAATCTGAAGCAGGCTCGAGGCTCCAAGCTGTCCGCTCAGAGCCTGACGCGGGGCTTGAACCCACGAACATGAGATCATGACCTGAGCTGAAGCCGGACACTTAACTGACTGAGCCACCCAGGCGCCCCATGAAAATGCTATTTAAACTCACAAGGCAGAAGATAATACAGCACTGCAACATGAATTAAGTTTAATCCAACAAATTATAGAAATGCAAGAACACTGTAACTCACAAATGTAAAATTCTGAATAGAAATAGTTGCAAAAAGAGCTGGCAGAATACTGGAAAGAAATTGAGTAAAAAGACAATTATTTCAAAAGTGACTACAAGTAAATTATGAGATAATAGATGCAAAGTATTTAAATGGATACAAATGACAGGAACAAAAGAGCTAATAACTACCATTTGAAATTATTACCTATGCAAATTTCACTGAAATAAAATATGAAACAGTGTATCAAAATAATCTATCATAGGACCCAGAATATTAGAATTTAAAGGCTAAAAAAAATTAAAACCCTCTGGACCTGCAGACAAGGTAACAAGTCATTTATATAGGAAAGTAAGTCAGAATGGTGTTGAACTTTTTAATAACAAAATACAAAGCAAGAAAACAGTAAAGCAAAATTTTCAAGGGACTTAGGGAATGCAGATACAACAATAATTTATCTCCTGTATCAAAGCAGTCCTACAGATGCAAGAACTTACAAAATATTGTAATTAGTTGTACCTTGCCTGAGTAATCTATTAATCAAGAGTCAGCAAACTATAGCCTACTAGTCTGGTCAAACAGCTGCCATCTGTTTTTGTAAATAAAGTTTTATTGGAACACAGCCATCCTCCGTTTGTATGTATTATGTGTGACTGTTATGTGCCACACCAGTAATGTTGAATTGTTACAATAGGGACTGTATGGTCCACGGAACTACAAACATTTACTTTCTGGCCCTTCACAGAAATTTGCCATTTACTATACTAGAAGGTGAACTTCATCCAACCAAGGGATGATTGGGGAAATTTGACAAAAGGACTGGTAGGGAGCTTAGAATGTTTTTAATTGCAGTTCTAAGATTACAGAAAGGGGGGGGGGATTAGGGTGGAAGATCAATATATAAATGAATGTTCTGATAAAGTAGAAATAAAACAACTTGGTTTTTTTAGAGTTTATTTATTTTGAGAGAGAGAGACAGAAACATAGAATGAGCAGTGGAGGGGCAGAGATAGAAGGAGAGAGAGAGAAGCCCAAGCAGGCTCCATACTGCCAAGGCAGAGCCTGACTTGAGGCTTAAACCCACAAACCGTGAGATCATGACCTGAGCCGAAACTAAGAGCTGGACAGTCAAATGACTGAGCCACCCAGGCACCCCAAAACATCTTGTTTTTAAATGCAAGAAGGAAGCAAAGGGAAAATAGAATAAGTTTACTGATTTCATATAGATAATAGATGTGTGTCTAAGCATATTAAACCTGACCAAGCAAAGAGTAGAAGCCTAATTAAGGAATTAGAAGGCTGAGGAAATTATATCAAGTATGAAGGTAACTGCTAGGACAAAGCTATAAACATTCCTAAATAACAAAAGATTCAAAAAAAAAAAAAAAAGAGAGAAAAACAGTTCTACCACATAGTGAAAACACATGATAAAGATGACAGAATAATATGATTGATCAGAGACCAAACATGCTGTTGTAACAATAAATGTAAATGGGCTCAAACCACCTATTCAAAGAAAAAGATCTTTAGGTTGCCATGCAAAGCAAAATCAAACTCTGTGCTATGTACAAGAGACAATAGCAAAAGTCAGAAGAAGGAAATGGAAGTATGCTGTTGTAAGGTTCTTAAATATTACCTAAAACTGAACAGCACATTAAAAGGATCATACACTATGATCAAGGGGGATTTATCCCCAGGATGCAGTGATGATTCAATATATGGAAATAAGTCGGTGTGATACACCACATCAACAGAATGAAGAATAAATCAAGTGATCATCTCAATAGATGCACAAAAAGCATTTGACATCCTTTCATTATAAAGATTCTGAACACATTAGGTATAGAAGTATCGTACCTCAACATGATAAAGGCCATGTATGACAGGCCCACAGCTAATATCAGACTTAACAGTGAAAAGCTAAAAGCTTTTCC
Organism: Panthera uncia; assembly: GCF_023721935.1. Classification (NCBI taxonomy): domain Eukaryota; kingdom Metazoa; phylum Chordata; class Mammalia; order Carnivora; family Felidae; genus Panthera; species Panthera uncia. The sequence continues at coordinate 13,541,418 of NC_064809.1, read as the reverse complement.
TCTTAGATCAGGAACAAGACAAGGATGCCCACTCTTGTCATTCTATTCAAAATAGTTCTGGCGTCCTAGCCAGAGCAGCTAGGCAGAAAAAAAGAGATAAAAGACATTGAAATTGGAAAGGAAGAAGTAAAATTGTCTGTTTTCAAATAACATGATCTTACATACAGAAAACCCTAAAGACTCTACCAAAAAAACTCTTGGAACTCAGAAAAGCTGCAGGACATGTAAAAACCAGTTGTGTTTCTATACCCTGGCAACATACTATCCAAAAAAGAAATTAAAAAAACAATCCCACTTACAGAATAAAAAACAATAAAGTGCTTAGGAATAAATTTAACCAAGAATACAATTTGAAGATAGACTGTGATGTTAAAAAAATGCATATTGTAAATTCTAAAGCAACCACTAAAACAACAAAAACATATGGCAATAGTGGAGATACACAGAATATTTTTTAAAATAGTCTATTAATTCAGGGAACCTGGGTGGCTCAGTTGGCTAAAATAGTCTATTAATTCAAAATTAAAGGAGAAAACAGGCAAAATGGAACAAATCACAGAAGGAGCAAAGTGAAAATAATTGTAGATTCAATTTAACCACATCAACCATTAAATTAAAAACAAGTGCAGGGTTAGAATGCCATCTCCTGAAAAGCCCTTCTAGCTCAAGTGATATTAACAGAATAAAGTGACAGAATTTAGTACTTTAGAAATATAAAAATCACTTATTGAAGAGCAATCTTGAATGCCTATTATTTGCTATCAATAAGGAAATTTCTTTACATGTATCAGATTCCTATACATGTGTGTCATTTGATCATATAAATCACTTAGATGGTAATACAAATTAACATACCTTCCAGTGAATCATGAATCTTTTGGCTCTATTTGGCAAAATAAAGGGAGTTTACCTCCTGCCCAGGAAAAGCAAATCAGCTTAAAAACTGCATCACTGTTTTGGTATACGTAGTTCATAACTTTTTCATTATTAGGGAGAAAATGCAAATGTATGTAACATTACATACATCAAGTAACCTGTCTGAACTCCATTGGGTACGTTTTAATGGAAATCTTTATTATGTGGAAAATGTGTTCAAGTATAAAGTGATTGCTAGTTTTCCCAAAAATAAAGGCTAAAAAAGTTTTTATGGGCTTGATTTTGACAATTTGAATATATAAACTTTTAAGGATGTAGATGAAATAGTTAAGAATCTATAACATTTAGTAAGTACATTTCATATGCACATTTAAAGTGATATGAATGTTAATTTAGAAATCACCTTTAGGGGGCACCTGGGTGGCTTAGTTAGTTAAGCATCCAACTTTGGTTCAGGTCATGATCTTACAGTTTGTGAGTTCAAGTCCCGTGTCTGAGTTTAAGGCCCGTGTCAGGCTCTGTGCTGACAGCTCAGGGTCTGGAGAAGGCTTCAGATTCTGCATCTCCTTTGCTCTCTTCTTCTCCCTGACTCATGCTCTATCTCTCTGTCTCTCAAAAATTAAAAAAAAAAGAAAGAAATCACCTTTCAGGGAATATTTTTATCTAAATAGTTCACAGCAGCTTCAATCTCAGTGTCTTCATGATCACTAGAGACACTATGCACATCATCTTCAGATTTTCCTGAGCACACAGTTTTTACTCCTTCTGAGTATTAGATAAATGCAGCTTCTTCATATACATATAATGTTGGCATTGGAAAACTTTCCCCAACATCCAAGTATCCATTGTAGGAATGCAGACAATACTGACTCCATCTTTGGCCCGCCATTTTGTTCATGTTTGCTCAGTGACCCCTCTTAGAGGCCCCTTGGAGATTAATACATACCTTAGAAATGCCCATGAAGGCTGAGATTAGGGGAAGCTTGTTTTGGCCTTACATGAATTTGTTAAAGATAATATTCTTCTCCTTCCTGATGAGCAGTGGTGACCAACATCTAGTTAAAGGTTTGCTGTCAGTTAGATGCACGCAAGCCCTTTGAGGTGCATGTGAACCCTTTGATCTCATGACAGTGCCCTTCTACATGTCCTCTTGCTCTACATAATCTCTGGACTAAGGTCTGGATTTTGTGAAGAATAGCTGTGTACCTGCTGTAGATCATTGCCCACCTGATGCCCTGTCAGTAGGTTACCCTGAATAAAATTTTGTGTAAATTGCTTTTTGGTCTCAAAGTGCCTTCTCAGTTCAGGGGATATTTAGTTCATCCCCGACTTCTAACATCCATTCAGCTAGTATTAGGATCATTTCTATTTTAAAAATTCAACTTATATGTATAGATTTGTATTCTCCACAATTTTAACACTTGCTATGAGGCTTTCAAATTGATCATGAATTATTTACAAATATATATAGTCTTTGCAAATGTGAGGTCATCAATCCTAGAGTAATGACTGTTTTGCTTCTTTTTGCATTTTTTGGTATTAGCTTTGTCAGTTGATCTCTATAAGCAACCAAAACTAACACTGATTGAGAGCCTCTTAGGGTAACATGTGTTTTCTAAAGAGGACTTTGTTTTTCATGATAAAATAATTGAGAGAATACTAATAATATGAGAGACTTCATAGGAATGTAAGCACAAGTTAAAATCTTTTTGGGGGAAAGATAATTGAAAAAAAATTTTTTTTACATTTATTTATTTTTGGGAGACAGAGACAGAGCACATGGGGGCAGAGAGAGAAGGAGACACACAATCCAAAGCAGGCTCCAGGCTCTGAGCTGTCAGCAGAGAGCCTGACACAGGGCTTGAACTCACAAACTGCGAGATCATGACCTGAGCTGAAGTCAGATGCTCAACCGACTGAACCACCAAGGCACCCCATGGGGGAAGGATAATTTTTGAAGAAAAACTCCTTGCCTTCTATTTGAGTGCTTCTCTTAACAGTTGCTAATTTAAAGATTAAAAACAAAGGGACTAATTAAAATTTTTCTTTTGAGGAATATTTGTACTTAAAGCCACCTTCCCACTAACCAACCCCATTGTCAACAAACTCATTGACAATAGATCAGCATTAAATGAGAGTTTCATAGGTATCTACCATTTTCTTGGTAGGAAAACACTGGAGTCATCTTTTAAGCAGTGAAGAACCTTAGTAGAGCATACCACAGTTAGGTAAAAACTACACAGCAAATGAGTTGCTTTTCTGAATATCATTTTTTTTTTTGGCCGTTGAAGAGTCTAGAAAAATCAATTGAATTCAGCATTTCTTTAAAAATAATTCCAGGGGCGCCTGGGTGGCTCAGTCAGTGAAGCACCTGACTCTGGATTTCAGCTCAGGTCACGATCTCATAGTTCCTGAGTTCGAGCCTTGCATCGGGTTCCATGGTGAAAGCTTTGAGCCTGTTGGGCATTCTCCTTCTCTCTGCCCCTCCCCAACTTGCTCGAGTGCATTCTCTCTCTTTCTTTCAAAAATACATAAATAAACGTAAAAAAAAATTCCACATTTTTATAGTCCAGGAGCCCTACTTCAATCTATTTAAAGTACTTTCATCCTAACAAATATGTTAGCACAAGAGTGGGTATAGGTTTTGCAGTACCTGAAGCCTCCGTAATTTGCAGATGTGGGGGAATTCTTTAAGAAAAAGAATACAAATTTGTGAATACAAAATTAAGTACAGAACCTTTGATAATTAGTTTCAAGGTAAAAACCATTTTCCTTTGGGTTGGGAATGGGGGTGGGAGCTGCCTTTCGCTTAGAGTGATGTCAGTCTCAGTGCGTCCTCAGAGCCTGCTGATGGGATACCTGGAGTGCACAGCAAACCCATGGCCAAGATCTTGTAAGAAGCTTGAGGTTGGGAGGTGGTTCCTGTGGCTGCTGAGCCTGGACAGCTAGTAGAACTGCTCTCTCTTGAGTTCTTGACTGACTGCCTACCATCCATTCATCCAACCTCTCCTCTCTACCTAGAGACAGAATCAAAGGCCAATAAAGACTGACTTTGCCTAGAGTGGCCAATCCTCTAGGTAGAACCCTTCTACCTGAACTTGCTTTCTCTTTATCTTCTCCCTCTTCACTTTTGGGTTAAATTATAGAATTCTAAAACTTCAGAATTGAGACTGATCAGAGAAATCACTTAATCCACTCTAGCAACCTAGTGACTAAGGCTGTAGCAACAAAGAGACCTGAGTTTAAGTCCTGGCTACACACTGTCGATGTGATATTACCGTAAATGAGTGCCTTAAAGTCTGGATGTCTTCACCTGTTAAACAAGGATAGTAAGAATGTCTTCCCCAGGTGCCTGGGTGGCTCAGTCAGTTAAGCCTCTGACTCTCAGTTTCGGCTCAAGTCATCATCTCACAGTTTGTGGGATCGAGTGCCCCAGGTTGGGCTCTGTGCCAACAGCGTGAAGCCTGCTTGGGATTCTCTCTCTCCCTCTCTGCCCCTCCCCTGCTCATGATATTTCTATCTCTCTCAAAATAAGTAAATAAAAATTTTTTAAAAATGTCTTCCCTACACTTGTGTTAAATGTATCAAAAATGCTGAGAATGGTTTTAGGCACACACTAAACAAAATGTTATTATTTGACAGTTGAGGAAACTGAGACTCTCGGGTGTTAAGTCACTTGCCCAAGATCACCCAACAGTTAGGGACAAATCAGACATTAAGAGCACAAATTTTATTAATCCTAAAAGCTACTTCTCCACTTGCTGCTTTTCCCATATTCTCAGCATCAACAAACAAATGGACAATGAAGCGGCAGGAAGAGGGAAGCTTTGGGTCAGAGAGTCTGGGACAGAACCTCTTCCTGACTTTGGTGCATAACCTGAACCTTGCTTCCACCTCTCCTAATCCACACAAATGCTTTAGCCAAATCCTGGATTTAGACTTTTATGTTTAAGTCACCACCAAGGTCAATATCATTTTACATAGTGAGTAGTCAGTGCCATTTGTAATACCTTGAACTTGGGGCAATGGCCACCAAATGGGACTTGTGTGAGAAGTCCCTTTCAGCCTAACAAGATGACCTTACAAAGGCAGAGTGTTGGAGCACCTGGGTTGGAGGAAGAACCAGGTCGTACATGGAGTGGTGTACCTGACCATCCCAGTTTTATCTCTCCTCTCCGTGCTGTGAAGAGATGCTACAAAATTGCTTGTCTCAGCCACCTGTTGGCCAAAGCCGAATTAGTACCTCCATGGGGGTCAGCTTTGTGCCCCAAGGGTGACCAGATTTCTTTTTAAATCTGTTGACTGTGTTTACTCCTCCACACCCTGTTTAAAAGAAAAATAAGCAGAAGAGGAGAAAGAAAAAGGATTAAAGCAAAAGAACTGAGGTAATCCAAGAATAAGGATTCTTATTCAAATATGCCTCAGTTCATATTTGATAACCACTAAGTCCTTGCATTAACCAGAACTCCAGCTAATTTACAGAAAGACAAAGATGCAACATATCTAAACTCTAGCAACTAAACAACCCTGCTGGCAAACCAAGCAGAGAACACTCAATACCCACTAGAGAATTGGGGTAAAAAAATGGGTATTTGTTTTTAAAACAGAAATATCTTGGTTTTCTAAGTATTTATAGAGTTGTTCTCTCTTAAATCTTAAGGAAGAAGTAGGAAGTCTAAGAAAGGCCTCACTACAGTGCCAACTTTCCAATTTTGTAAGTTGCAAATGTTCCAAAAAGAGGAAATAATACCTCCCAGACACCAAAAGATCTGTCATTTGTAAAGGCTTTTATCCAGTTATCTTCCAGGAGCTCCTCGAATCCCAAGAAGTAATCGTGTCAGGGCCACGGTTTACTTAGCTGTAAATCTCAGAAATGTCCCTGGGAGGGGCGTCTGGGTGGCTCAGTCCATTGAGTGTCCAACTCTTGATTTCACCTCAGGTCGTGATCCTGGGGTTGTGGGATCCAGCCCTGTGTGTGCTATGATCAGGGCTCCTTGCTGAGCCTGGAGCCTGCTTGAGATTCTCTCTCTCTCTCCCTTTGCTCCTCTCCCCTGCTTGTGAGTGCTTGCTCTCTCTCTCTCTCAAATAATGATTAAGAAAACAAAAGAACGAGAAGAAGAAATGTCTTTGGGAGCCAGAGTGTGGTGCCACCAAAGGGACAAAAAGCTTGAACCGAGGAAGGAAGTTCACCGAGGGGTGGGGAAGCCATCTGTCTGTCTGAGTCTCAGTCAAATGGTCCAGAGCTGTCGTAGAAACCACCCTCAGAGAAACCTCCTGGATGACTCACTAGGATTTCACTGACTGTGTGTGCAAATACTTCCATCTTAGGTAATGATAGGAAACGCAGGCCAAGGTGGCTCCTTCGAGCGAGGGAAATCTGCAGTCGGGGAACGTTACAAAGCCTCAGTAAAATTAGGCTAAATTCCTTCAGCTCTCTCTCATTAAAGTGGGTAAGACCCTTCTTTCTGATGACATTTCTTTTGACCCCACACAGCTTGTGATTAACGATACTTGGAAAGATTAAACATTTACCCAGTGTTCGAGTGTGCTCAACAGACATTTCCTGAGGCCCATGATCGAGGTCTTGGGGGCATTTCTCGACATTATCTCCAAGTAAGAATGGTTGTGACTCTGACCCCAAGAGAAAGTCACCAGAAGCATCTACTTGATTGGAGTCCCAGAGGGGAAAAGAGAGGGAATCTGGTAGAGGCAATATTCAAGAGGTAATAGTTTGGATTTTTTCAGAACTGATGAATGACATGAGTGCAAATTCCAAGCAGAATAAATGAAAAAGAAATCTGCATATAGATGCATTATAATGAAATTGCAAAGCAGTAAAGATGAGGGACAAATATTAAGAGCAGCCAGCAGGGTGAGGAGGTCGGCTTGTCTTGGAAGGGACAGCAGTCAGACTCACAGAAAGCTGGAGGGGGCGTAAGGATCTCCTAAAGCGCCAAAAGAAAAAGTACCACGTTAGAATTCACAAGGCAACTGTTTTTTCTTTTTCTTTTTTTTAGTTTTAGTTTTAGTTTTTGAGTAAGCTGTAGGCCCAACATGGGGCTCGAACTCACAGCCCCAAGATCAAGAGTCACATGCTCCACTGAGCCAGCCAGGCACCCTTCAAGGCAGCTTTTAAGAAACAGGGTAAAAAATAAAGACATTTTCAGATACGTTAAAAGTAAGTTTACCACCAGGAAGACACTCATTAGATGCAATTAAAAATTTTTTTTAAATGTTTATTTAGTTTTGAAAGAGAGACAGTGTGAGCAGGGGCGGGGGGAGGGGAAGGGCACAGAGAAAGGGAGACAGAGTCCAAAGCAGGTTCCAGGCCCTGAGCTGTCAGCACAGAGCCCACTGCGGGGCTCAAACCCACAAACCGTGGTACCATGACCTGAGCTGAAGTTGGATGCTTAACTGATGAAGCCACCCAGGCACCCCTCATTAGACGAAATTAAAAAAAAATTTTTTTTTAATGTTTATTTATTTTTGAGAGAGACAGAGACAGAATGCGAGCGGGGGAGGGGCAGAGAGAGAGGGAGACAGAATCGGGAGAAGCCTCCAGGCGCCGAGCTGTCAGCACAGAGCCTGACACGGGCTTAAACTCGCACACTGTGAGATCGTGACCGGAGCCGAAGTCTGACACTTAACCAACTGAGCCACCCAGGCGCCCCCAGAGGAAATTGTAAAGGCAATCCTTTGGGCAGAAGGTAAATGATCCCAGGTGGAAGATTTGAGATACAAGAAAGGCTGATGAAGACAGTGGCAAATATGTTGGCAAATGTAAATGAACAGCGACCGCAAGACTTAGGAATTGTGATGTCTAGTGGGCCTTAAAATATATATGGAAGTAAAATGCCAGATAAACATGATGTGTAAGTCAGGAGCAAGTAAAGGAAGGTCCTTTTATTATTTATCTTTGAGGTTTCATTACATTTAGACTTAATAAGTATGCATGTTTTAATTTGTAAGGCACGTCCTTAAAAGAATAGAAACACCCCATAAGTCAAACACGTTGGAAGAGAAGAATGATCAGTCACGCAGCAAAAAAATGCAAATGTTGCTGGCAGGTGGGGTCCGAGGACTCGGGGTGGGGGGGGTGGGGGGGTGGGGGTGGGGGTTCCCGCAGCACCGGCCTGGAGGGTGGGGTAGAAATCAAACACGAGCCAGCAGGAGGTGAAAGCAGAGTTCACTGAAGGCATAGGGAGAGTGCAGGTGCGGACAGGGTGTCTGGGAGACACAGGAAAGGAGGGAGTCTCCTCTTTGCTCAGGGCCTGGAGTTTTTACTGAGGCTGCTGGTCTGGTGCATGTGTCCCCTCAGGCATCCAGGAACCGGTTAGAACAAAGACCGGGGTCCAGGCGTTCTTCCTTGGCATTGAGGGGGTCTAGTGCAGGGGGTCTTGGCATTGAGATGTCTAGTGCAGGAGATGCATATGATGGCTTTCTCTGGGCATTCTCACCCGGTCCTTCCTTCGCTGTTACCTGTTCTAGAGTAATCTAGAGAAATCATTCATTCCTTGTATTCCATTGTCAGGAGGACATACGCTATTTGCGCTATAAGGCAAATGAAGTGGGGGTCAGGTCCGGGCAAGAATGGAAGCAGGAAAAGGAGCACAATAACCCATCCCCCTTCCCCTCCTGCCACCGCCCCCGGGTCCCTTCAGCTTGTCTGTCTCAGCCCCGGGCAGGCGGGCAGGCGGGCAGGCGACAACAAAGAAAGGCATGGAGAAAGCAGTGGCCAGAGAATAGGCAGAGAGAACAGCGAGCGCCACAGCCCAGCGGAGAGGCAGCGTGTGGTCAGAGAGGAAACGAAAAGAATGTATTTGGCTGGAGGGCAGAGCATGGCCAGCAGGTGCTGGGGGAAAGAGCAAAGAAATGAGTAGAAGACAGGGCGAAAGCGACCTTGTCAGCAAGTGATTGGAAGCACTTTGGGCTTGATCTTAGGAATGACGAGAATCCATTGAGAGGTGTGAGGACCAGAACTGCCTTTCAGAATGGTGGCCCAGGGGACGAGACAGAGACAGCTAGGAGGCTGATCCAGGAGAGGAAGGATGGTGACATCAGCAGACACAGAGCCCTGACTAAGGGCCAGGCTTTGACCTAAATATGTATCAGGTCTTCACATTTTCAGTCATGTGGGCCCTATTCACAAAAGTGAGGAAAATATTGCCATTATTATCTGCATTTTGGAGCTGAAGATATGAGGTACAGAGAAATTAAATGCGACAAAAAAGATACACACGGGTAGGGAGTGGACCCACGCAGTGTGGCTCCAGAAGCTGTGCTCTCAGGCCCCCGTGCGTCCCTCCACTGTGTCACGGGCTAAGGTTGGCCGTTTACCGGATGTGGGGAGTGTGGGGGGAGGAATCAGGATGACCCCCAGCTTTCCAGCTCGGGCAGCTGGGTGCATGGTGGTGGCCTCCCCTGAAACAGAAAACACGAGAGGGGGACCCAGTGCTGTTTTAATGGGGGTTGTAGACCATCTCCCTAAGCCTACCCACGGGCTTACTGAGAGTCAGTGGGTTTCAGTTCAAGGGGAGCAGAAAGCAGACTAGGACAGAGCGCAGGGACCGCTAGTATTTAAGTGGCAGGCAGGGAAAGAGAAGCTGCAAAGGGGACTTGGATGCGGAGGCCAGGACAGTAGGAGGGTCAGCCCGTGTCCCACGTGCCGGTGTCAGGGAGCAAGGATTTCTGTCTCCTCAAAGGTCCTTCCAACAGGACTAAGAATCAAATTGACCTGTGACACATTAACAGGAGAAAATCAAATTTAATAGGTGTACATACAGGGAATCCGCACAGACAACAGAAATCGCAAAGACGGGGAAAATGAGGTGTCTGTGTCCCTCTGAGCTAAGGAGAAGGGGGCAGGGGTCTGGACCTCAGAGGAAACGAATGTACTTCCCAGGGCGACAAGAGCAGATGTTTGCTAGTTCGATGTTTGCCCTGCCACACAGATGGGTCACTCAGATAAGATTTGTCTCTGTTACTAACCCTGATTCTGGGAAAGACCCCAATTTAGATTCTTGTGTGTGGTTAAGGGAGGGACAGAAGTTACTCATGAGTCCATAGCATCTCAAGCGTCTTCGGCTCAAAGTAATCCACATGCCAAAGTGGCACGTTTGGGGGGGGGGGGAGGCTGTCCTGAACCCCTTCACTGGACACCAGATGCAAACATAAGTGCAATAGGAGGGCATCAGATGGGTGTCGCAAAAGTCACCTCCAGGTGCACCTTTCTAGGGCGATTTTAAAACTCCGGCTTTTCTGCGAGCTGTTATTCCTCAATCAAGAGGCTGACGGTTTTTGCAAGGCTTGAGCGGTAACGCTACAGACGCCGGGAATGATTGGGTCCATCACTCCCTCTGTCTACCCTTCCAGAGACTTCTCTCACATCCCACCCTCTCTCCTGACATCTCCCCAGCACCACTCAAGTTCCCCATGTCTCCCACTCCCAAGGGTTGGGCAAAGCCTCTCCTGGTCCATCCTGGCCGTGTTCCTGGACATTAGCTCGTTGCCTTGTTGGTACAGAAGACAGCACTTGGAAGCTTGGCCGGAGTTGCTCCCGCAGAGCAGAGAACAGTGCTTACAACAAGGTTGAGGTTTAATGCCCCCCTCCCACCCCGATGTAGAGAATCCGGGCCAAGCAGAGGATAGGGTGTAGGATTTCCCATACCATCCCTCTGCCCTGCTGAGACGCACCCTGGCCTGTAGACGGCTCAGGGGAAATGGGTTTATTGTCTAAGAGGCCATCAGGGTATCAGTTCAGCCGGTGTATATGCCCTGCCCAAACTGTTACACTGACGGCTCGTCATGTATAGCTCTTGCTGTCAGTTATTCTTTGGGGGTTTGACAGCCCAGGAAATAGCCGGCACCATAATTAAGCATAAAGACAGTAACACGACTTGAACGTACAGTTCTCAGCCTCTGGACCAGGCCTGTTGAGAGCTTCCTCTGCACGTCTTTCTCAGCCGACTTGTTACAGGCAGCATAGTGGTGCGCAGAAGGGGTCTGGGCTAAGCCTAGCACCTCGGCCACGGTGAGGCCTCGGGCGCGCCTCACATCTCTGTGGGCCTGGGTTTCTTTGGCTGTGGGGCCACAGGTCCTCTGAGGCTTGTTTTAGTTTGAATACCCTTTGATTTCGTGGCTTTCCGAGTCGGAAAATGGTGTACTCCGAACCTGTGCCTCCTTCCCCACCATGAAGTCAGTTCTGCCTCTCTACTCCCTCCTGGTGTCCCAATGCAGTATGGCAAAAAGAAAGCACGAGATGCTTTTGACCGGGAAGAACTGGGACACGGAAGGTGGTGGTGTTGGCGCCATTCCCGGGATTTGGAGCGCCACCATCGCAGCAGACTATACTGTCCTTGCTCCGTGGCTTTCTTTCCTCATTTTTCTTCTCCATGTTCCCAGAAGAGCCATCCCGCACTGCATTCTCTCCTAGCTTCTACCTGATGCTTCCTTCTAGCAAGTTCAATGAACGACCCCTACTTTTCAACTCTCAGTGCTTCACTTTGGAAAACTGACCCTGCGGTCTGAGACACCCCGTGATTTCAGCAAAGGCCGCAGTGGTGCCCAGTGTGGGCTCCCAAGGTGGTAACTTATTAGTCCTTCATGGAGCACACCTGCAGGACCGAGATGGCAGGGCCACAAGCTCCGTCCTGCCTCTGCACATTCCACCATGGGCTAGTCTTGCTTCGCCACCATTAGACTCCAGTACCATTGGATTCCCCCGTCCCCCATCACTGTATTCCCTTTTCAGGTCCCTTGGTGTCCATTCTTACCCACCAGAGAAGTTCTAATCATGTTGAACTTCGAAAACGATAGAGTCTTCCCTTTCTTCCTAGGAGGTGCCTTGGATCCTACAGAAATTTCTCTATTTCTTTGTCTACTAGCAGTTTTACATGCTAAGGATTATTAGGAGAGGCATCCTTCCTTGGGTTATGAAAGGTCTATACTCTCCAGGACCAAAGTGTCTATCTGCCTCCGATCAACTACCTAAGAGGGAGAAGCCATTCATGTGCTTCAACAGCCAGCAGACTCCCATCCCCAGCAGCTTTTTCTGGAGTCCCATCCCACCTGTGTCTCTGTCTCCTTTCCTATCTTCCCCTCTCCCTCCCTTTTCCTCCCCCTCCCCCTCCCTTTTCCTCCCCCTCCTCCCTCCTCCCCCACCTTTTCTTCTTCCTCCTCTTCTCCAACCCTATCTCTTACTATATGCATACTAATAATGGTAAAGAAAGGAGTCCGTCCTGCTCATATGCCTATATTTTAAGTCATAAAAGGATTTGACCTTTACTGTCACCCATTCTCTTGATGACATATGTCTAGAAATCCTAATTCATAAAACATAAAAATGGGAGAAACAGTGATTTCTAGCCATTATTCCTGCTCAACATAAAATCCACAGGCAGTGAAATTGCTAAGTGAGTTCAATACATTCCTTCCTTGTTGGGTATCGGAATGAAGGAAGTTGTTTTTCATGAGAAAGAGAAATCTAGGGCTAGATTTACTTCTCTGAATTCACTTCTCTGAATTTAAGAACATGTTGACTTTCACATCTGAAAACCACTTCAGACGTCACTTCTTGTGCCAGAAATGACACTAGTGAGAAATCTAATGCATCAAGTTACAGAATTCTCTGTGAGGTGATTTTCATCTTGAATGGATTGCCGTGTTCAGGTCTCCTGTGAGGACATTTGCAAACTACCCATCACCTTCAGGGCAATGAGGCCGTAGTCTGAACATGCTGGGCGGTAGCCAGAAATAGGTAACCAGATGGCCTTCTTGGTGGTTTTCATTAGTGTAAACAGTTTTCATCATTGTTACAGATAATGTGCAAAAGTGAGAGGAACTTAGGTAAACCACTAAAAATTGTTCTGTGCAAGACATAACATAGCAAAATACATATAGCACAATTGAAGTATGTTTTCTTTCAAAGCCGTGAGTCTAGGTAGCTATAGCTTAAGAGGGACAGAAATGGTGTAAGGGAGGGCTTTGAAGCAAGATGCCTGGGTCCTTATCCTGGCTCTAAGATTTAGCCCTGTGACCTACATCTCTCTGGGCCATCTTGGGTTACTGTGAGAATTTCTGAGCCTAAAATATTGATAGAAAGAGAAACACCAAAGTTATATTTTGTGTGTAAACATAGAGCCACGGGTGACTTTTGATTTCCCTACTCAAGGTAATTTCCTAAATGTTCTTCAATAAACATGTATTGCTTCCGAATGAAAAAAAAAGAAAAAGACATGTACCCAGTATTTCCCAGTTTATTCTGGTAATAAATGATTCCTACCTTTATATCATAGGGCTCTGTTAAAGTTCTAATAATAGAATTCTATTTTGTTAGTCATTAGTAGAAGGTATTATTCATCCATTTGTCCATCCATCCACTCATTCTAGAACTACAGTGCTAAGAGATGCCAAGACAGACCCTTGTAGGTTTCTGCCTCCATGAGTTCACAGTCTTGCCCGGGAAGGGGGTGGGCCGGCTGGATAAGAAAACAGACTTGTATGACAGAGCATGATGAGTGCCTAAATAAAAATGCTGTAAGAACATGTCAGGGAAGGGCGCCTAACTCGGATTCAGGGGAGTGAAGAAAGCGAGGACGGGCTTCTCCTGAAGGGAGGCCACGGTCAGCACAGCAAGGAGAGATAGAGCCAGCCAGGACAAGCTTTGGGGTGGCTGGTGGGGGAAGTGGCAGGCAGGCGGGGAGAAAGCTGGCTGGTGAGAGAAAGTTGGGTGCCGTAAGAATGTGCAAAAAGGTTAGTCAGGTGTGGAGGTGGGAGCTTCTCCAAGAAGAGGCCCAGGGAATAAACAGTGACAAGGTCATGAAGGGCCATGGGAGACATCTGGTGGCCATTGAGCCTCATCTTGAGAATGATAGGGAACTTCTGAAGAGTCTTGTAAACGAGTCACGTTTCAGTTTTGCACTCTGGCTGAGTGGAGTGGAGGTTGGCCAAGCGGAGGAGACACTCTTGTAGTCCTCTGGAAGGGAGGAGACGCAGCCAGGCCGAGCGTGGCGGCAGGGAGGACGGAGGCTGTGGAAGGCTTGGGGAGATGTCCTCTTCAGGGACAGTGGGTAGGACTGGAGGGAGCAAGGCAGATAACAGAATCCAAATTGGCCCTCAGGCACTCAGATGTGCGTCCCCCACAGGGAAGAGGAAACACACTTGAGGTAACATTCAGATGACGTATTGACACGTCTCTGAAGAGCCACTCATCCCAAAGCAAAAGAACGCAGCCTTATTCTTGATTCCTCTTCAAGTAAGATTATCATGAGGAGGCTTTTCTATAACTAAACCATAGGAAGACTGGGCTGCTCCAAGATCCTTTCTGTTTGTCTTTAAAATTGTTCTTGTGCCCTTGATAAAGCTATGGGGTGATTTCATACTGCAGGTGAAATCCTGAGTGCTCATTAGCTCAACACCAAAAGATGCCATAGAAGGAAGGGAGCTTGGTCTCCGCACCGAATTCAGTAATGACCTTGGGCAGGGCTGAGGTTGTGTGGATGTGCGAGACCCCGGGATGGACGATGGACATGTGGCCCAGGAGAGAGGGTTGCCAGCACTACCTAAAAGCTACGTGCAGAAATGCTCCAGAAGAATCAGGTTGGAGACAGAAGGAGGCAATGACACTTTTAGAAGTTCAGTGGTGACCCTCTGCTCCTCAGCTGTTACCATCAACGGCTGAATGCCTGCTAGAGCAGCCTTTGACCCAGAAAGCTGGGTCTGTCTGTCTTAGATACTACTTTTTTTATATATATACCACTGCTACCACTGCTGTGCAATCTGATTGCACGTTTTCCTATAGATAAGTACCCTCTTCGACGTCCCTTTACAGTCTTTTGTCAGTCTAAATTTATCCGTGGCAGCTCTCAATATGGCAGCTGTCCCAATATCTTCATTCCTTGATTCATTCAGCAAACATTTAGTGAGCACTTACCCTGTGTCAGGCATTGTGCTGGGCACTGGACACAAACATCAAAAAGCCATTATTGCTTCCCTCCAAGGTGCCACCCGACCCATTGTGAGGCTTTCTTGGTGAGGCCCGGGAAACTCTGTACCTGTGACTAGGCTCTGTTCTGCTCAGATTTGTCCTTCAAGGGTCATCCCCACACTTCCCAAAACCTTCCCCTAATGTCACCAGTCTATGGAATTCATCTTTTTTCTATCCGTGTTTTGGTATCAAATAATGTGCTGCTGGGCTGTGACTCACTTCATCGTGTGTTTGTTACCTTCTGAACTGGATTGTGGGTTCTGGGCGGGAAGGTTACGTATTAGGCAGGGTTCTCCAGAGATACAATCAATGGGAGATATAAGGAATTTCCTATAAGGAATTGGTCGGGTGTTTATGGTGGCTGGCAGGTGCCAAGATTAGCAGCTGGCAATCTGAACACCCAGGAGAGCCTATGGTGTGGTTCCAACTCAAAGACAAAGACCCATGTGCCTAGTGAAACAAGAGTTCCCTCTTACTCACAGGGAAAGGGGAGGGAGTGCCTTTTTGTTCCTTTTAGACCTTCAACTGATTGGGTGAGGCCCACCCACATTAGGGAGAGTGATCTACTTGACTCATTCTACCATTTCAAATGTTAGTCTCATCCAAAAACACCCTCCCAGACATGCCCCAAATAACGTTTGACCAAATGTCTGGGCATCTCGTGGCCCAGGCACGTTGACACATAAAATTAGCCATCACAAGGGTCTACCAGTGTTTCCCATCTCTTTAGCAACACCCCCACGTTACACGCCGTGGGCTTGGTATCCAGTCTCGCCCTCAAGGAGCAAGCCTGCACTCGGTCATGGTCTCCTGGAAGCTGCCAACGCTTGGGAATTAGGGCGACCTCAGTCCGCAGGCTGCGCACGGGCCATGGGGCAATGGGAGGAACAGTATCTCTGGGGGAAAAGACGCTCTGAATTAAAGAGCCCGACACACCATCCAAAAGAGTCATCCCTGCAGAGAGGAAAGGATCTGGGGTCAAGACAGTAGGACAAAACCCAGACCAGAGGGAGGCAATTCAAAGCGAAACGTAGGAGCTGGAGGCAGGTGAAATCCCCTGATCTGGGAAGGGTAGGAGACGCTTCTCCTGCCGGCTCTAAACTCTTCCCCGTGACAAGGGGGCCCGAAGGTCCCCAGGACTTGCGGGGAAGAGGCACCAACGGGCATCTGACATGCTGCAGGACATGGCAGGTGGCTCCTGACGACCGCTCTTCTTGCTGAGAGCCTGTTTAGGGGGCCAAGTCATGGAGGGGTCCCAGCCCCTCTTCTGCAAGCTGATGGGGACGGTCAGGGGGTGCCAGACAGAGAAGTGGGGGCCCGAAGCAGGGAGGAGGATGTGTGTGAAGCCGGCAGTCAGTTCCCTCATTTGAGAACAGTCTGTACGGGGCCTGTCAGACCCCATATTCTGTACTCTGTGGACTCCAGCAGGGGAGAAAGCAAAGCCTTACTCTCAGAGAGCTCACCCCTCAGAGGGTGAGGGGTGCCTGGGGGGCTCAGCTGGTTAAGTGTCCCACTTCAGCTCAGATCATGATCTCGTGGTTCATGAGTTCAAGCCCCAAGTTGGGCTCTGTGCAGACAGCTTAGAGCCTGGAGCCTGCTTTGGATTCTGTGTCTCCCTCTCTCTCTCTCTGCCCCTCCCATGCTCATCCTCTGTCTTTCAAAAATAAATAAACATCAAAAAAAAAAATTAAATTAAGCACACTGGAGCAAATCACATGGCCCCTCTGGGCTTCTGTATCTTAAAAAAATTATATATATAATGTATATATATTATATACATATATATGTATATGCGCACACACACACACACACACACACACACACACACACACAATGGAATATTACTCAGCCACCAAAAAGAAATCAAGGGGTGCCTGGGTGGCTCAGTCAGTTAAGTGTTTAAGTGTTTGACTCTCGATTTTGGCTTGGGTCATGATCTCACAGTCATGAGATCGAGCCCCACATTGGATTCTTCACTGAGCACGGAGCCTGCTTAAGATTCTCTCTCTCTCTCTCTCTCTCTCTCTCTCTCTCTCTCTCTCTTTCTCCCTCCCTCCCTCTCCCCACTCTGCCTCTCTCCTCTGCTTACGCCCTCTCTCGCTTTCTAAAAAAAATGAAATCTTGCCATTTGCAGTGATGTGGATGGAGCTAGCATGTATTATGCTAAGTGAAGTAATAGAGAAAGACACATACCATATGATTTCACTTACATGTGGAACTTAAGAAACAAAACAGATGAACATGTGGGAAAAAGGAAAAAAGGAAAAAAGAGAGAGGGAAACAAACCATAAGAGACTCTTCACAATAGAGAGCAAACTGAGGACTGATGGAGGGAGGGAGATGGGGACTGGGCTAGATGGATGATGGTCATTAAGGAGGACACTTGTTACGATGAGCACTGACTGTTGTCTGTCAGCGATGAATCACTGCATTCTACTTCTGAAACCAATATTGCACCTAGGACAAGGCTCTAGGTACAAGGAGCTGATTCAGGAGGAAAGGAACCCCTGGCAGGCAGTGTGGGGAGCAGGAAGGAAGGGAAACAGCCAATAGACTATGTGAGACAGTCAGACATTGCTGCCTGCGACCAAAGCTTTGTCCTGCTGGGAGGCTGGGTGCTGGCGTAAAACACACCCCTCAGATGGGTTCCTCTGAAGTACCAGGTGGCTGGGGCTCTTATACACCGCCTCCCCATCAGTCATTGGTTGAGGGCTGCTCCCAGGCCATTTCCAGTCTACTCAGCAAGATGCAAAGGACTCTAGAGAGGAGAGAAAGCCCTCAGGCCACAAGACGTAGATCTGACAATTCAAAGGAGTGGTCTTGGTACGTGGTAAAGGCTGGGGGTGGGGTGGGGGGGGAGTGTGGAGTACATTAACATATTAGCGGAGGCACTGGAGTGGTTTCGAATGGGGCTGGCTTTTTCTGTGCATAATGGTGACTCTTCCTCAGTTAATATAGTTGGAAGAACAGGACCAAGACAGGCACAATTTTAATGTTCCTGCAATTATATTTTGGAATAGAACAGGATGATTGATACCAGGTTTCATGGCTTTTGTGTTTCAAAACATTCGACTGAAGTCTGCATTTTGAATTATTTTGTGAAATGACATTTACATGATGTAGAACGGAACAATGAATTCTTAAAAAGTAGGGACGAGTAACACAGAGAACAAAGGCTAGTAAGCATAAATTTTCACTTTGTGGACTTCCTTGTCATCGCATTCCCTCTGTTTGTTGTAGTAATAGAAAGTATTGTCCCTTCTCTGAAGTTTCTTCACGTATCCGGTCTCTGGCCAGCGATCTACCTGCACAACAGAAACCAGAAGACAAACACTGGGACGCTGGTTTTATTTTGATACAGTATTTTACTGTCAAATAGTTAGCAGTATACTTCACCTCCAAGAGTTAAAGCATAAAGTTAAACCTAAAAATACTTGATTTCTCAAGACAGTATTATACGCACCTCAGACACATCATAAGTTGCATCCCTTTACTGCAAAACAACTAATTGGGTGCTTCTCTCTAGATCCCAATTTCTAGATTTAAATTTCTACTCAGTGGCCAAGATGAAACATTCAAAATACTCTAAACTTTATTTTTCTTAGGTTTACAAGTTATCTCAGACAGTACTACGTCCTGACTTCTAAAAGTAATGCCTGAGGAGGAGATTAGGCTCAGGCTCCACTCTGGTGCTGGACATTGACAGCACAGCAAGGTCAAATGGAAGCAGCCAGATTCTTGGTACCGCAGGGTGCATATGTATTCCTCACGTCCACCTCACAAGTTCAGCTTGAAACCCATTTTTTAATAGAAATTTGAGGTCATGATTTTGATTTGCACCTATCTTTTCTTACCGCCCCTCCCCCCTATTCTTTCTCAGATGCCATATTGCCTTGCTTACTTTATCATTTGGCTTGACCTAATTGGGACATCTTTCTCCGCTTCCTCTCCAAATTCATGTTCTGCTTTCTCGATCGGGTCAGTGCATTGCGGTCATGGTTTGTATGTTTCTTCCGGATTCTGTAAGATCTACTCTATCGTTGTCAAAACCTGATTATTCAGGTGTTGTGGTTTTGATTATCAAACCCTCTTCTTCACCGCGTCTCTACAGGCAGCTCATCACTTCTCACTGGCCCCACCCATAAGTCACATGTTTCCATTGGAATAGGAAAACATCATGAATACAAAGGAATGCCTGCCTTTATTTTCTAGTAGTGCATTTTCATTTTCTTCTGTTGTCTCATTTATTTAAGAATTAGCAAAAATAGGTAGCAGCAGAGCTGATAAACCTTGGCGGGCTTTCTGACATACAGTATAGGAAAAAAAATCAATGCTTCCTATTACTAGGTAAAGCTTGTTTTTCATAGCCTCCATTGTCCCCAGCAGAGAAAGGAGGGTGTTCTCAAGACGTCATTATAACTCTCTTCCTCTTGGGGCCAGGAGCAGGTTATGTTTCACTTACTAGGTTCCCCAAAACCATCTCATTCAGTTAAGAAATAGCCACTGTATATGGGATGAGCCTCCAAACAGCTGTGCTGGTTCTGTGCTCATCAACCTCTAGTCATTTTAAATACTCCTTTGGTATTTTATAATTTTTTCTTCTTGGCCTTGATGATTCCCATTCAGCCTAGGAAAGCTTCACTTTTGTGACTAGAACAGAGTGGCATGGTCCTCAGGACTAGCTAGGGAGGTCAATAAGCTCTAATAGCGTATGTGTCCCAAAAGGACATGTGCTTCAGGTGAGGAAAGAGAACTCTGCTCAAATTCTTCAGACCTCCGTATGCTGGTAGAGACATGCCAATCGAGGCAAGCCTTCAGTTACCATCCTGTCCGACCTTCAAGGTCTTCTGCAAATGTCTCTAGGGACATGGAACCATTTTGGAGGATTGTCCCCCAAAGGAAGCGATTTTGTCTTCCTCGAAATTCTTGTGCTTCCTTTTTAAAGGTATGCATATTCTGACTTGCAGAAAGTTTGACTGTTCTTGTCATTTTTAATCTTCGACTCCAAGATTATAAGAATAATAAAAGCCATAATTCATTAAACACTTAGCATTCATTCACTCAACAAATTATTAAGCCCTACAATGTCAGGCACTTCAAACACATGATTTCATTTAATACCTGCGACTGTTTTCTAAAGAGGGCCCTGCCGTCACCATTCTACTGTTGAGCTCAGCCAAGTTAAGAACCTTGTTCAGGATTACCCAGCTTATGAGACATAGAGCCCGGATGCAGACCCTGGACAGATAGATTCCAAATCTGGTTCTCTTCCTTCTAGCCGACTCCATTTCTTAAGGTCGGGTACTCACTTCTGTTGTTATTTCCTAAAGCAGCTGGCACAGAAACGTGCACGTGGTAGTGACATGCTGTGCCAGAACATGCCACTTTGGCATCTGATTGTTTTGAGTTAAAGTCACAACCGGTGCACGAAGGACACTCTGAGTCTCCTCTCTGTCCCTCTGAAAGCAGGAAATAAATCTCCCGTGTGAAAGCTACCCTCCCTGCACCCGGAGGTAGACAGGCCTCCTTATCCCCACAGACAGAGAATTCAGGGCCAACAGGGCAATGTAAACAAATTCGGCTTAGTTTCCCCACTAATCAGTACTCAAGCCCGTTACTTTGTCTTGTTAGTTCCCCACGCATTTATCAATTCTTTGTCTTAAAAGGTATATAAACAGCCTGCTTTGGTCACTTTTGGGGTCTCGTATCTCTGGGGCCCTCATATGTATGAAATTAGATGAAATTTATTTTTTCTCCTGTTAATCTGTCTTGTGTCAATTTAATGATTAGACCGGCGAAAAGAACAAAGAGGATCCCGGTGAAATGTTCTCCTTCCCGACAGTTTGTATGCAATAAATATATACTAAAGTGAAATGCAAGACCTCTTCAAAATTGGCAAGTAACACAGTGAATAGGTGTGTTCTTCCCTACATCACACATCCCCCTCTCACTTTGTGGGACTTCCCCTTCAAGGATGTTCTTTGTGTTCTCTTAAATCTGATTTTATCCCAATCACAACATTATTGAGGTGGGAATGTGATGCACAACCAAAGTCAGGAGTCAAATAGTTTTTTTGTCACCTATAATCTCCATAATAAACAGAATCTAGCCTCTTCATAACTCGTGGTAAAAACAAAACAAAACAAAACAAAAAAACCCTGAAACAAATAATAATTACACAACAAACTGAATATCTGGTAATAGAATTACCTGAGTAAGGGGAAAAGACTCTAGTTTTGTGGATTACAGAAATGATTCATTTAGCGGAGCATGGTTGCTCAATAAGAGGTAGAAAGTTCTTAATGTTCCCATGCTGAGGGACCACCTCTGCCTCCAGTCTGACTGAAAATCCTCCTCTGGGCCTCAATCTCCTCATCAGTAAAATGAGAGAATTGGAGTAGGCCTCCCTTTTAGTTATTCTCTGGTTCTTTGTTTGATTTTAATACTTTTCACTAAATATGTAGAATTCAGGTTTAGCTAGAAATCTTACCATAGAAACTTGTTTCACTTGTTTATATTCAGTTTCATCCCGATATCCTGCTTGTTGAAACCTGTACAGATTTTCTATCTCTTCTGACCATTTTTTGGCACGACTTACTGATTTTGGTTTCGCGTCAGAACTAGCCATGGCTACAGAAGTCTTATTAGCAATTATTTCTGAAAGAGGTTTAAAACAACATTAACAGAGCATAACCGTGACAACTTTGAAAGTCCCTTTAAGAATGAACAAAAGTAGAAGTTTTTTAAAAAAAACTGGAAAGTGGAGAATCCCACTAGGTATATTAAATTCTAAGCATTCAATTCTAAGATTGAGAAGGATTCATGCTCTACTTTGGAAATAAAATAAATCCCGAAAGATACACAGAGAACTGCTTTTGTTTCTTCATCAAATAAAACCGCATTCAGAGTGTGATGTCCTAAAGGCTCTATACTAATTCAGGTGTTCTAGGCAATAGTTTACAACATTTCTGAAGTCACACTCTCATTTTTAACTACTCAGTAGGTTGTCAAAATATCTCACCACTGTTCCATTTGATTATATTCAAAACTGAATCTCCCACTTTTTCTTTCTCCTGAAAAGGGAAGGTAAGATCAATCTTGTTACTGTCTTCTTATTCTTCTTGCGGGGAAGCAGTGGTTTCCTCTTTTTTGCATGTCTTCACTACTTGGAGACATCCCAGTCACTCTAGTCCATTCGCTCAGGTGGTCACTGGGCCCCTGCTCCTGCGACAGCCCGATGTGAAAAGACAGACGAATGCAAAGTCCGTGAAAGCTGTATGACTAGGATACTGAGATCATTGATTTTACAACAAAATAAGCAGTCACCAATAGCTTTTGAGGTTCAAACATTCAACTCTAGTGCACGTAATTGGCTATTCACCAAACTTCTATAGCCAGTTTTTCAAAGACATAATCTTTTCTTTTTAATTTTTTTTAAGTTTATACATTTTTGAGAGAGAGAGTGAGCAGGGAGGGGCAGAGAGAGAGGGAGACACAGAATCTGAAGCAGGCTTGAACTCAAGAACTGTGGGGCTTGAACTCAAGAACTGTGAGATCGTGACCGGAACCGAAGTCGGACGCTTAACCAACTGAGCCACCCAGGCGCCCCAAGACATAATCTTCTTTAAAAATTTTTTAAAATGTTTATTTATTTTTGAGAGAGAGACAGAGCATGAGAGGGGGAGGGGCAGAGAGAATGAGGGACACACAGAATCTGAAGCAGGCTCCAGGTTCCGAGCTGTCGGCACAAAGCCTGAGGTGGGTCTTGAACTCACGAACCATGAGATCATGACCTGAGCTGAAGTCAGACGCTTAACCGACTGAGCCACCCAGGCGGCCCTTTCAAAGACATAATCTTGCATTTGTTTTCCCAGTGTCATCTTATTACCACAATGCATCAGTTAACTGAAATAAAGTGCCCAGAATTTCCACCAGGATTCCTTGAATTCGTTCTTCTGTTAAAATGTTTCCATTGGCTGAAATACATTCAGATTGGACCTCATAAAGTAGGTGCCATTCTTATTTTTTGAACTTTTTCAATTGCAATGACAAATACTCACTGCAGTAGTTCCCCCTTACCTGTGGCTTCGCTCTCTGCAGTCAAACGGTCTGGAAGCAGAGGGTCCTCATTCTGACGCAATGTCAGATCAGTGGTAGCCTGGCGCTACATCCCAATGCCTGTGTCGTTCACCTTGCTTCATCTCATTATATAGGCAGTTTATCTTACGTTATCACAAAAAAGAGTACAGGAAAATATATTTTGACAGGCCACATTCACACGCTTTTTTAAAAGTATTTTTTAATGTGTATTTTTATTTTTGAGAGAGAGAGACAGAATGTGAGCGGGGCAGGGGCAGAGAGAGAGGGAGACACAGAATCGGAAGCAGGCTCCGGGCTCCGAGCGGTCAGCACACAGCCCGACGTGAGGCTAGAACTCACAAACTGCGAGATCATGACCCGGGCTGAAGTCGGATACTTAACCGACTGAGCCACCCAGGCGTCCCTCACGTAACTTTTTAAAAAATATTGTAATAATTGTTCGACTTTGTTATTGTTATTAATCTCTTACCGTGCCTAGTTTACAAATCGAACTGTATCACAGATGTGTATGTACAGGAAAATAACCGAATATACAAGGTTTGGTATTATCTTTGGTTTCCAGCATCCACTGGGGCGTCTGGGAACGTATCTCCCAGATACCTGAATAAGGGGGTGGGGAACTACTGTGTGTTGACAAAGTCAAGAAATACATTAAAGTCCAAAAAAAGAAAAGCCAAAATAATCATCACATCAATTAGAAGTGTCCATCCTTAACATCGGTGAGTATCATCCTAAGCATGAGTTGGAAGAACAGACTTTAAAAGTTTTATGAAAAAGAGTCTTATGGTAAATGTTCTTACAAGTATTAACAAATTTAGCTCAGCCTGGATTCAACAGGGAGGGGAAAGTAGGAAATGGAAGTAAACTTGATGGAATCACTGAATTTCAGATAAGTATTTCCTCAATGTGAAAGATGTGGCCTAAAAAGTTCCTCCTACTTAATAAAAGTAGATTAATGGAGACTGTTAGGAGGCTAAGAGTCATTTGCTTGAACTCTGTATGTCAATCATACACAAGTACCAACTGATTCTTCTATGAAAAGTAAGCGAATTTGTCCAATGCTTCTTCCTCCCTCCTGTAGATTCTTGTTGCATTCTTACTTAATATTCTAAAAGTTATGGCATTTACATTCTGTCCCGAAACCAGAATTCTCACAGTTGTTTGGGCTTAGTTCCAGATTTAAAGGAATTAAAATGAAGTCCGTTGAGTTACACAGTTCACTCTGATGAAAGTAGCACCCACCCAAATGGATATATCAGGAGTCTTGTTTGGTTTTCTCCCAGCGTGCATTACCAACATGCCGAGACCAGAGAAAATTAAGGGATTGTTAATACTGGACTTTTAAAAAACTTAGCCCTTCTTTATTCATTAGGTTTAGGTTCATGATGTATTTTAAGTCAATACTTCGCTATGTTATTGTATGAATTTATGTAAAATTTGGAATGCCCCACAAAACAGTCAGTGTGACATATTTCAAGAAAACATTTGCCCTTTGTTTCCATTCATTGTAATGGGAGGCTCACTGTTTTTTGCTGCACGATACACTAGATGTGACCAACAGTGAGTTGGACAGATGTGATACAGCCTGATAATCCATTAATATATATGACTGTGTATAATCTTTTTTTCATACCAAAATGACACGAAGAAACAAAAGGAGAAAAGGTACAAATTCACCGTATAAAAATACTTTCACAATTAGCCATGTTTGTTACATGAATTTAGTGGCTGTATTATACTGCTTTTACAGATGAAGCACATTTTCTAACCGTCGTGGCACAATCATACTTTGTTTTACCCCAAGGCATTCTGGCTTTACGCTTGGCTTTTTGATACATTACAAAACACTTTTATTTACTCATATTCATTCAAAAAATAGTTTCTTGAATGTCATCTATGTAATCTTTTGTCACTTTCAAACAAAGCAATCATGTCAACTGTAAACAGAAAAATGCTTTCAATAGAAGAGGAGAAAATATGCTGCAGTTGGTTGTACTGGAGAAGTAACCTTCCCCCACCCCCCACCCCAGTAGAAATATGCATCTTCTAGACATATTAGGCATTTCAAAACTTTGTTTTCCCACAGTAGCCAAAGGGAACATAAATGCATTTTCAGCATAATAGAAACCCCAGTGGCTCCTGAAACTATACTATCTAGTGGTGGTGCAAATCCCTCCTCTACCTTTTTGTCTCTCTTACTACTTTCTACTTTTTAAAAACACAGAATGAAACTAAAATTGGGAAAGATCAACTTACAATTTTTCGATTAAATATTTCAGTAATCCTTGGAAGTTCAGTGGTAATATTAATTCCGCTAGCAACATTCAACACTTTGAAATTTAGAGGTTTACTTCGCTGAGAATTGTGGCAAAAAAAAAAAAATACTATAAAATAGATTTGATCTTCATAATACTAAGTTGTAGTTACAGAAACAGGAAATGGCAATGCCTGACTTTCTAGTTTTGTAAAAATTGAATTTTATTAGACAGTATTAAGGTTTATACATGTATTTAAAAAAAATCAGCTATATCAAATCCTGGATGATCTAAGGTTCTAATCTAATAGTAGAAGCCTTTGATGTACCAACCATCTTAAGCTCTCTTCTATTTTTTTTTTAAATATATGAAATTTATTGTCAAATTGGTTTCCATACAACACCCAGTGCTCATCCCAAAAGGTGCCCTCCTCAATACCCATCACCCACCCTCCCCTCCCTCCCACCCCCCATCAACCCTCAGTTTGTTCTCAGTTTTTCAGAGTCTCTTATGCTTTAGCTCCCTCCCCCTCTAACCTCTTTTTTTTTTTTTTCCCCATCCCCTCTCCCATGGGTTCCTGTTAAGTTTCTCAGGATCCACATAAGAGTGAAAACATATGGTATCTGTCTTTCTCTGCATGACTTATTTCACTTAGTGTAACACTCTCCAGTTCCATCCATGTTGCTACAAAGGGCCAGATTTCATTCTTTCTCATTGCCACGTAGTATTCCATTGTGTATATAAACCACAATTTCTTTATCCATTCATCAGTTGATGGACATTTAGGCTTAAGCTCTCTTCTAAGCAAAAGTCCTTTTCACTTCCTATTTTTGCTCTGAAAAGTGATTTTTCCGTTTAGCGGTATTAAAACCCCAAGAGCATTAGCATCCCAAATCTTCCATTTCTTTCCCTACTTTAATTTTTTCTGCTCTTAGACGCACGGTCATAGGGCAAAGGAGCCAATCAATAAACACCCCTAGGCTTGTTTCTGGAACCTTAAAAAGGTCTCATTAGAAGGTCTCTGACGGGGCGCCTGGGTGGCTCAGTCAGTTAAGTGTCTGACCCTAACTCAGGTCATGATCTTGCTGTCCGTGAGCTCGAGCCCTACCTTGGGCTCTGTGCTGACCACTCAGAGCGTGGAGCCTGCTTCGGATTCTGTCTCCTTCTCTCTCTGCCTCTCCCCTGTTCACACTGTCTCTCTCTCAAAAATAAACGTTAAAAAGAATTTAGAAGGTTTCTGACGTCAGTTATGCCTCCCTTCCCTCCACTTTTGTGGGGGGTGGTCAGCTGAAAAAACTGGTTTCCCAAAAATGCCTTTGCAGTCTATGGTCTAGGCGGGCTAATCTGCATTTGTTCAGCGTAAAGCCACTCCTTTTGGGTCCCCCCCAGCTGACCTGCCTTCTCCAGCCTCTCAAACCTTTCTTCTGCCAGAAATCACCAAGTTTGTATGTAAGGTAAATGTGCTACATAAGGCTGAGACGGAGAAAGAATTCTGGAAACAGGAGGTCAAATGGCTGGTCCGCAGAACTCTGAAAGGAGACCCCAGAATAGCAGCTCCTCAAGCCCCAGAAAACGCGGGTCGGCCTGGAAGCTACTGGAAAATAAGATTCTGACACTCAAGAAATCTCAAAGACCATTGCTGTAAGGGAGAATACAGACGCCAACAGCACAAATCTCAGCCACCACAGGGCATGCCAGAGCGGAAGGGGCGGAGCCGAGGCTTCCGGGGCGGGGCCGGGACGGGAGGAGCGGAGGGGGCGGGCCCTTCGGGCCCCTCGGGACGGGTCCCCCCCCCCCCCCCCCCCCCCCCCACCTCCCCCGCGCTGGGTAAGGCTCTCCGTGGTTACCCTCGCTTACCGACCTGGAGAGGCCGAGGCACCCCTCCCGGGAGCTCGCAGGAGAGCGCGGAGGTGCTCAGGATCCGCGGGCTGGTCAGCTAGAGGCCAACTGTCGGGGCCTCGGCGACCCTCGCGTCTCCTAGCAACGCGGAGCGCCGAGCTCCGGCCCCGCCCCCTGCGAGCGGGCCCTTGGGCGCAGGTGCGAGGGTTGGGCTGGGCTGGGCTGGGCTGGGCTGGGCTGGGCTGGGGGCCCAGTTCGGAGAGTCACGGTTGACCCCAGGGTGCGAGGCTTGCAAGGGCTGAATCCCAGGCAGAGGTAAGGAGCCGAATGTGTTCTTTGCCTCTGCAGCCCCAGACGGAATTCCGTTGGCGGTTTTGGTTCCTGATAGTAGATATGTCCTGTCTGTCTCATGCTTCTTTTCATTTTGTTGAAATTAAATGAACTAACCAATTCACAGGGTAGAGCATGGTGCCTGACAATTAGTAAACCTACAAAAAACAACACCCGTAACTTAGATGATTTTTCTGTATCATTACCTTTATTCGTTTATTTAAAATACTGTCGATTTGCCTATAACTCCCAAATTTATTTCCTCAGCCCGGATCTCTTTTTGAATTCCAGACCTGTATACCCAGCCTATATTCAACATGCACTTGGTTATCCAAGACCCCCCCCCCCCCCCCTCCCCGTCTTTAAGCACCCCATCCGCAACCTGCCCCTTCCACGGTTTTCCTCCTTCAGTAAATGGGTCCCAGAGTCCACTCTTTGCCTTGGCTTCTTTATCCGTCATTGTTGGCTTTTCTGTTCCCAGCGAGTCCAAGCCACCACCGTTTTCCCCCTACTCTGGTTATTGCCATAGTCCCCAATAGGTCTCTCTTGTCTCCCCTCGTCTATGCCCAAAGCAACAATCAGTGCAGTCCGTTTAAAACATCATTCAGATTGTGTCCTGCAGTGGCTCCCCATCTTGCAAAGTAAAACCCAGCAAAACCTTACAAGATTCTCTCTTCCCTGGCTCTGGAGCCCTGGATCACTCCACTCCAGCCATGCTGACCTGGCAGTTCCTAGCCTAGCTTCCACACTGAGGCCTTAGTTGTGGCTTTTGCCTCTGCCTGGAATGGTCTTGCTCCATTTATCCCCTTGGCTGACTTCCTCTTCTTGAAGTTTTCCCAGCCCCATCTCTCTAGCTCACTCCTCCCATCATGCTCTCTATACCCCTTATTATGCCCTAGTGTTTCTTTTGTCCACAGCACTTATCACCACCACATATACTGTTTAAATTGCTTTATTTCTTAATTTTATTGTTTATCTTCTGCAAGAATGTGATTTCCAGAAAGACAGAGATCTTGTTAACCAAATTGACTGAACTTCAGGTTCCTTAACTGTAAAGTGAAGACAAAACTGTACCTGTCTGATAGGGTAGTTTTGAGGATGACACAAGAAATATAAACCATTTAGGACAGCACCTGGGACTATATAGATGATAGATAATGATTTCCACTCGAACGTATACTGCATTGCTACATAGGTTTGTCTCTGCTTTGCTCACTGCGGTCTCTTTAATGTTCGGAATAGTCACCGGCACACAGTAGCTGGTCGGGGACTGTTTGTTGAGTGAATAAATGATTCCACACCGTTGGAGTATTGTGGCAGCTTCCTATGGGGATGCCCTGCCCCAGACTGCCTGAGTGCTCTTTCTTTCTTTTCTTTTTTTTTTTTTTTAATGTTTATTTATTTTTGAGACAGAGAGAGAGCATGAACAGGGGAGGGGCAGAGAGAGAGGGAGACACAGAATCTGAAACAGGCTCCAGGCTCTGAGCTGTCAGCACAGAGCCCGACGCGGGGCTCGAACTCACGGACCGTGAGATCATGACCTGAGCCGAAGTTGGACACTTAACCGACTGAGCCACCCAGGCGCCCCTGAGTGCTCTTTCTAACTCAAATTGCTTTCACACTCAGAATCCCCTGGAGGGTGTGTTAAAATAGATTGCTGGAGAGTTCTAATTCAGCATATCTGGGTTACAGTAGAGATTTTGCATTTTTTTAAAGTTTCTTTAATGTTTATTTTTGAGAGAGACAGAGACAGAACTTGAGCTGGAGAGGGGCAGCAGAGAGAGAGGGAGACACAGAATCCGAAGCAGTCTCCAGGCTCTGAGCTGTCAGCACAGAGCCTGATGCGGGGCTCAAACCCACGGACCGGGAGATCATGACCTGAGCCGAAGTCGGACGCCCAACCAACTGAGCCACCCAGGTGCCCTGAGATTTTGCATTTTTTAAAACAACTTTAAGTAGGCTCCACCCCCAGCCTGGGACTTGAATTCACAACCCTGAGATCAACTGAGCCAGCCAGGAGCCCCATGATTTTACATTTCTAACACGTTCCCAAATACTGTTGGTGATGCTCTCCCAGGGTCCATACTTGTTCTGATCTCACCTGTGACTCTCTTGTTTCAAACCACCCAGGCTTCTCACTGCCACTCAAATTACACTCTTTGGTTTGGTCTGGTCTCCCTTCTTACCCAGTTTAGCCTTGACTTCCCCTGTTAAGTCCCTATTATTTTATCCCTTTTGCCCCTAGTGCTTTGGTTAAAAGGAACTATTTGCAATTCCCAGACTGAATAAAAAGCTCATTGCTGAAGAACAGACTTCAGCTGTTCTCGGGCCTGGAAGCTGAACTCAGGGTCACCTTGTTTGATAAGCTTTTCCGTAGCAAATTCCTTTCCATAATTGAGCTCTTCTGCTTGATGTCCACACTACATTCTGAGCACACTTCCATTAAAGCGCTTGTGAAACTTCTTGCATTTATTTCCATGAGTTTCTACTTCTCCCAGACTGTAAGCTCTTGTTCCATGGCTCATTCCTTTATGTACATCCGGTTCCAGCACAATGCCTGGCACTTAGTGGATGCTCAGTAGATAATAATTAAAGCTAATATTTATTGAGTACCTACCATTTTCCAGGACTTTTCAGTGGACTTCCTTCCTTCCTTCCTTCTTCCCTCCCCCTCTCTCTCTCCCTTTCTTTTCTTTCCTTTCCTCTTTCTTTCTTTCTCTCCTTCCTTCTTTTTTCTTAGTTGAATAATAACACTTTTTAATCGATCAGAGGGTTGAGAGTAGGAGGAATGACGAAGAGCTACTGGTGGTAGAGAGAGATATGCAACTAATGCAGAATACACATACATTGTGATTTTTCAAAGCCACCTTCTTGCTATGTGAGTTAGCCATGTAGTGTCTTCCTAACTCCTCCAGAGAAGGGATATC
Source organism: Panthera uncia (assembly GCF_023721935.1). Classification (NCBI taxonomy): domain Eukaryota; kingdom Metazoa; phylum Chordata; class Mammalia; order Carnivora; family Felidae; genus Panthera; species Panthera uncia. The sequence goes on along the minus strand of NC_064809.1, from coordinate 13,511,107 downwards.
CTTGCTAATCTTGTTCACTTTGTCCACATTCTCCCATACCTTCTCCAAACATTTTTAAAACAAGTCCATTGAGCTATGGTTGAAATGCAATAAATAGCACATATTAACCAGCATATAATTTGGTAAGTTTTGACATATGCATACACCTGTTGTTTCCTGTGCCCCCAACCAACTGCTGATTTGCGTTCTGTCACTTTCGATCACTTCACATTTTCCATAATTTTACATAAATGGTATAGTACAATATGATCTCAGACTTCCAGCTTCCAGAACTATGAGACAATTAAATTTCCATTGTTTAAGTCACCCAGTCTGTGGAATTTGTTATAGCAGCCCTAACACATAAATACACTTCTTTAAAAAACATATCTCATGGCATACTTCCTAGTGTGACACTATTTCTTCTAAAATAGTAGTACAGAATATAGTGAATTTATAAGCCAGTTTATTTATATTGACAACAGCTTATAAAATAAGAAAAATATATCTGCTAGTGATTGCCCAGCAAAGACTTACACTTACCTCAAGAACTCCCTTTTTGGTATTTAATATACAGTTGGTAGCTGTCTTCAGTCCTTTTGAGATGAGACAAACCAGGGCTTAGAAGTCCAAAGAGCTTGGGATTGCAGAAAGATTCCCAAGTGGGGAGTGAGGAAACAGAGCAGTAGCTGATGCTGTTGACTGCATTTCAGTTTTCTCTACTAGCAGCTACAGGAGGCATTTCTCTTGGGATGCAGTATCCAGCAAATTTGGCTTCTCCTGAAAATTTGTTTATTTTGACCTGAGGATATTATAGCCTAGTAAGTGATTGTGGCTCCCTCTGGAAGAGCCGAATAATTGGCTGACTTCTCCCAAGAGTACACGTGTGCACGTCTGTGGTCTGTGCTTACCCATCTTCATTATTTCCTAAGCTATCTTCTCCCTTCATCCTGACTCTATTTCCCTTTGTGCTTTCATACTGTATCCATCATGGAAAGAAGGGAGGATACATAAGTGGATAGAGAAGAATATGAATACTATCTTGGCCTGCCTTGCCAGGAGTTCCAAATTCTGGCTGAGGTAGACACGCCAGATTCTCCAGGTACCAGTCTCACTGCAGAACTTGGTGTTAGGTGTAGACAGCTTAGTCCTCCTTTATTCAAAGACAAACCATCTTATACCAAATCAAAGGTGTTGGCAACAGCATACTAGGGGAATGCTTTACTCAAATGAGTGATTCTGATGTCATACCATTCCCACTCACCCTTCTTTCTCTTCCTCCCCTTCTTTTTCTTCCTCTTATGAGAATTGGAATAGAACTTTGAGGACCAGGGTGCAGGGAAATGCTGATATTCTCTGAGGTTGGCATTCTGATTCCTGATTCCACTGTTTAAAATTCATCGTTCTTGGATTTTTCCCCATATTACTTTGTGTGTCTGTGGAAGCATTTGTTTACCATATTTTGCAAAGGTGTTGTCTCCAAATGGGTTGAAAACGTACCTGAAGCCACGTCTTAGTCGTCGATGTAAACACTGCAACTCTTATAACGATGGTATGCACAAAGCAAGACCTCAAGAGTGTTCAAGGTGTTTGTATTAATATCAAGGTGTTTAAAGCAGATTTGCTAGGAAGGGGCCTGATAAATGGCCCATTCGCCATTCGGTGATTCTTAATGCTTTAACAAACCTTTTCATAAAGTTGTTTTGGTGGTTAAAAAATCCCAGAACTTTCCCCCCTTAAGACCTATCCTTTTTCACCCACCACTTCTTTTTCGTTTATGTATCCTTTGAACTTCTAAAAATGTAGCTCAAAAGGGTGGTGGGCTGGTGGCGGGGGTGCGGGGCTTGGGGGGGAAGGAGAGCAGAAGGCCAACCCATAAGCTATCCTTGGGATTTTTACTTACCTACCCTAAGATCACGCATCTGAGTTGTGATCATCAGGGATTGTTTACTCAGTTTGTAGATTATAAATGGAAGCGGGAACTAACAGTTATTGAATCTACCATGGGTCACATACAGTTTTTTCCTCATACAATTTTCATGTTATCCCCCAAGGTAGAAACTGGGAAGATGACGGAAAGAAGGAACTGAGCTCGGCTTTCAGGCTCTCAGACAAGCAGGGGGTGGAACGCAGTCGGATTTCAAAGAGAAGCTTTACACCCCCCTTCGTGTCTTTGCCTCCTTGGGTGGAGCACCTGCTACGGGTGTTCACTTTCCCTTCGCGCTATCGTTCCTGCACAGACAACGGGCAGTCTGCACCAGAAAGTCACCCGTGTTGAGTCAAAGTTCCCGGCAGCGCCACCCTCTTCGCGCCGCACCCTAGATCCTAGCCGGTCGCCCCAGCCCTAGGCACTGCAGCCGTCCCAGCCCAGCGTCGGGCAGCTCCAATATTTAACTCCGCGGGTCGCTGGCCGCAGAGTCTCCCCTGAGGCTCTTCGGCACCGCCCCTACCTCCTCGGATTGGACGTGGCTGCGCCCGGCCGGCCAATGGCTTGGCGGCGGCAGGTTCCCGGAAGTGGCGGCGCGGCCCGGGAAGACCTCAGTTTCCGCAGGCTGAGTCGGGGGGCCTATTCCGCTGGCTTCGCGGGCGCTATGAGTTGCTTCCAGGGACAGATGGCCGAGTACCCAACCGTCTCCATAGACCGCTTCGACAGGGAGAACCTGAAGGCCCGCGCCTACTTCCTGTCTCACTGCCACAAGGGTGAGAGAGCGTGGCTCGCCGCCCGTCCCCGGGGACGCGGGCTGCCAGGGTTGGGGCCCCGCGGGGAAGCCGCCCGGAGCGGGTGGGGGCTCCAGCCAGGGAGTGCAGGCTTCGGGAGGCCAGGGCCGAGACTAGCAAGTGCACCTTGTCCCAGCCTGGCTCTTCAACTTCTCTGAGGCTTTATTTCCTCATCTGTACAACGGGTTGCGCCTTGACCCGGGCCAGTTTGACCAGGCATAACTCTTAGGTTCTCGTGGTAGTTCTCCTAGAAGCTCATAGTCAGAGGTCAGCGAGGATTACTCACTTCTTCCTCCACATCTTCGCTACCGTGTTATAAAGAAGACAAGTTTCAGATGAAATTCCGCCTTACCCCGCAAACACTTACCATCAGGCAGGTGCATTCACTCACAAACATCCTGTCTGTGAGCTCTACAAAGTGCAAGCGGCCCCTCCTTTTAGACGTTCTTGCCACATCCAGTATAAAGGATTCGTGTAAGGCGAGGCAACCAGAATACTAAGATTGCACAGTTGCGCACGGTTAGGGATTAAGCCTCAGTGTCACCCCTGATGATACAGCCTGGAGATTAGATGCTTCAGGAGAGGCGGGGTGTCTCTAAAACATCCGGGCCAATCTCCAGAGCTGGAGTAGCACTAATTTCACAACCATTGTCCATTTTTAACATCTCGTGTGCTGAAGTTAGTGTTGTGGGGAAATGCCTCAGCTTTCTTGCTCGAACCTACCAATTATCACATTAATGAGGAGAATCTGGACTTGCTGTCTCCCTTTGCAAAATAGCACCGTGAGCCTCTTTGAGGGTCTCTCTGCTTATTCTCCAGAGTAATGCTTTTGTTTTTGGTTTGTTTCTCATTGTGAATCGACTGCTGGGTGGGGGTACCTCTGTTTTACCCTGATAACCATGACTGAAGTGTGGCTTAGGGGCTTGCCCTTTATGTTACCAATAGTGAGTTTGAAGAAAGAATCCATCTAAAGGAATCTGAAGTCACAATCATTCGATCATTCGTTTGTATGTTAAACAAGAAACTGACTTTTTATTATTGAGCAGTTTATAATAACTTTTCCTGTTCTCTAATCATATGTGTGTCTTTTTACTCAATCAGAACGTTAAACTCATCAAGGGCAAGAACTTCTGCTTTCAGAAATTTCCCATGTTGCTTACTGGTGGTCTTCTAACCTTTCTGAGACATAGATTTCTTTGGATGTGCTGTGGACTGCATTGTGCGTCCCCCCCCTCCCCAGTTTCATATGTTGAAGCCCTAAACCCCCATGTGACTATATTTGGCGATGGGGCTTTTAGGGGACAATGCAAGTGAAATGAGGTTGTAAGGGCGGGGTCCTAATTTATTAAGATTGATGGCCTTATAAAAACAGGAAGAGAGGTTTCTCTCTTTCTACA
>NC_064809.1:13432013-13504513 GCF_023721935.1 Panthera uncia | reverse complement strand
CGTTCTCCATTTACATGGTGGCCAGAGATGCTCAGCTCTTAGTGGTTCCTGGCCTGTGTTCAGATGCCCTCTTCAGCTGCGGAAGAAAGAGCCAATGGCCCACATGAATCTGAATCCGTTCTCTTATAAAAGTGGACCTCTCGTGTATCTTCTCGTAAAAGGAACTTAAAAAGAGCAGCCAACTGTTTGCTTGGTCTAAGGAATCCTCTCAAAAAAATGTGCTTATGATTTTTGATTTTTTTGTTTTTAGATCACATGAAAGGATTAAGAGCCCCTACCTTGAAAAGAAGGTTGGAGTGCAGGTAATTTATTTTGCTACTTGTGTGTGTGTGTGTGTGTGTGTTTTAAAATTTATTTCCTTATTTTGAGGGAGAGAGAGAGAGCACGGGTGTGCAGGGGAGGGGCAGAGACAGAGAGGGGGAGAGAGGATCCCAAGCAGGCTCCGAGCTGGCAGCAGTACAGCCCGATGTGGGGCTCGAACTTACAAACCGAGAGTTATTGACCTGAGCTAAAGCCAAGAGTTGGACACATAATTGACTGAGCTACCCAGGTGCCCCGTATGTGTTTTTTAAAGTAAACATCTTAATTGAGCTATAGCTTCCCATGCAGAAAAGTACTTACACCATAAGGGTACAATCTGATGAACTTCTACAGGTGAACACACTTGTGAAGCTTCCACTCGGGTCAAGAAATAGAACAGGACCAGTGTCCCAGAACAGAGCTCCGTCCCTCCTCCCAGTCAGTCCTCCTTTCCCAGGGACAACCTATAGTCTGACTTTTTGTCATCAGGGCTTAGCTTTGGCTGTTTTTGACCTTTTCGGAAATGGAATCATTTCCTCCTCTATTTGTTTTCTTTCACTTAATATGACACTTGTGGGATTCATCATGCTATTGGGTGTGCAGCAATAGTGTGTTCATTTTTATTTCTCCGACTGTGTGTACACTTGTGTGTATAACTAGTTGTTCTCTTGTGAAGAAAATCACTTGTTTTTGGATTTTAAAGCTAAACTACCACATTATTTTCCTGTAGGCATTGCCTAAATGTCAATAACAAATCTCAAGATAGGTCTTGGAAAAGGCCTTGTTGACTTGTTAACTTCTGAACCGGTGGGTGTCAGTCTTTTCTGTGAACTGGTATCTGTAGTCTGCCTTCTTGAGAATGATAGCTAATGTGTGTTGATTCCAGGCACTGGGAATTTATTAGTCCAGCAGTTTCTTTGAGTGCCTGTGATGAGTCAGGCACTGTACTGGGTGCTGCGGATATAATAGTGACGACTATTAAATTATTAAATTAATTGCCCAAGGTCATGCAGCCAGTAAGTGGCAGGACCCGGATTTCAACCAGATCTGCCTGATTTTATGGCCTGTGTCTTAGCTATCTATTGCTGCGTAATGAATTACCCCAAACAACTAATCATATATTCTGTGGGTCAGGAACTCTGACGGAGTGCAGTGGGGGTTGCTGGTTTCTGCCTGGCAGGGTGTCCTATGGGGGCTGCCATTATCCGGAGGCTTATTCATTCAATGTCTGACACCCAGGCTGAGAAGAACCAGGCAGCTGGGGCTTTGGGGCATCTCTGTCACTAGCAAAGATCTTCAGCATGGTGGTTTCAAGATAGCTGAACTTCTTAAAGAGAGACTTAGGGCTTAAAAAGTGTATGCGCCCAGGGAAAGTTAGCAGGTAGCCATGTTGCCCAGAAGACGTAGCCTCCAACGTCCGTGCAACCTTCCTTCATCACGTTCTGTCGGTTACAAAGGCAGGTTGAAGGGGAGGTTAAAACAGACCCCTCCTGTCAGTGGAGGGATTTCCATTTTGGAAAAAAGACCATGTACGGTTGAGATATGTATTAGTGTGGCCATCTTTGGAAAATATGGTCTACCACAGACTATTTTTCACCTCTGAGCTTTGCTTTCGAATTTTTAAAGTTTATTATGCAATTGATTTTTGCTCACTAAGAAACAGGCTTATATGAAGTTAAACACAGAAGCCTTCTGTTCCCCACAGCCGTTTCCATTCTTGAGAGGTAGCTTCATTTGATGGGATCTTGCCGGACATATCTGATCATGTACCTTTCACCGAAGAGTGATGGGGAACGGCTTTTGAAGAGGTCGGAGGGCACCGTAGTTTCTCATTTGCTGCTTCCCTGTTGTCCCTTTGCACTTTTTTTTTTTAAACTTCTGAAATAGTTTAATTTAGGGATGACTACTGGTACATTTGGTAATTGGGAGGAATTTCACTTAGTAAGTACATAATGCATGCATAATTAATTTACTTTGTGTTTGCATGCTGGGTTAAGGATCTTAGTTCTCATGCATTTGTGTTCATTAAAATGTTTCATGTTTATTAAAATTTAAAAGAATAGTCTTTTGATTTATTCTTTGGCCATGCACATTTGTTTTATTTTATTTTACTTTATTTTATTATTTTTACTTTATTTTTTTAACTTACATCCAAGTTAGTTAGCATATAGTGCAACAATGATTTCAGGAGTAGATTCCTTAGTGCCCCTTAACCATTTAGCCCATCCCCCCTGCAACAACCCCTCCAGTAACCCTGTTTGTTCTCCATATTTAAGAGTCTGTTTTGTCCTCCTCCCTGTTTTTATGTTATTTTTGCTTCCTTTCACTTGTGTTCATCTGTTCTGTGTCTTAAAGTCCTCATATGAGTGAAGTCATATGATATTTGTCTTTCTCTGACTGACTAATTTCGCTTAGCATAATACCCTCCAGTTCCATCCATGTAGTTGCAAATGGCAAGATTTCATTCTTTTTGATTGCTGAGTAATACTCCATTGTATATATATACCACATTTTCTTTATCCACTCATCCCTGGATGGACATTTGGGCTTTTTCCATACTTTGGCTATTGTTGATAGTGCTGCTATAAACATGGGTGTGTGTGTGCCCCTTTGAAACAGCATCCCTGTATCCCTTGGATAAATACCTAGTAGTGCAATTGCTGGGTTGTACGGTAGTTCTATTTTTCATTTTTTGAGGAACCTCCATACTGTTTTCCAGAGTGGCTGCACCAGCTTGCATTCCCACCAACAATGCAAAAGAGATCCTCTTTCTCCGCATCCTCGCCAACATCTGTTGTTGACGGAGTTGTTAATGTGAGCCATTCTGACGGGTGTGAGGTGGTATCTCATTGTGGTTGTGATTTGTATTTCCCTGATGATGAGTGCTGTGGAGCATTTTTTCATGCGTCAGTTGGCCATCTGGATGTCTTCTTTGGAGAAATGTCTATTCATGTCTTTTGCCCATTTCTTCACTGGATTATTTGTTTTTGAGGTGTTGAGTTTGATAAGTTCTTTATAGATTTTGGATACTAACCCTTTATCTGATATGTCATTTGCAAATATCTTCTCCCATTCTGTCAGTTGCCTTTTAGTTTTGGTGATTGTTTCCTTTGCTGTGCAGAAGATTTTTATTTTGATGAGGTCCCAATAGTTCATTTTTACTTTTGTTTTCCTTGCCTCTGGAGATGTGTTGAGTCAGAAGTTGCTGTGGCCAAGGTCAAAGAGGTTTTTGCCTGCTTTCTCCTTGAGGATTTTGATGGCTTCCTGTCTTACATTGAGGTCTTTCTTCCAATTTTGAGTGTATTTTTGTGTATGGTGTAAGAAAGTGGTCCAGATTCATTATTCTGCAAGTCGCTGTCCAGTTTTCCCAGCACCACTTGCTGAAGAGACTGTCTTTATTCCACTGGATATTCTTTCCTGCTTGGTCAAAGATTAGTTGATCATACGTTTGTGGGTCCATTTCTGGGTTCTCTATTCCATTGACCTGAGTGTCTGTTCTTGTGCCAGTACCATACTGTCTTGATGATTACCGCTTTGTAATACAGCTTGAAGTCTGTGCACTTTTTCTTTTAAAGATTTTTATTTTATTATTATTCTATTTATTTATTAATGTTTAGTTTAGAGAGAGAGAGAGACAGCATGTAAGTGGGGGAATAGCAGAGAGAGAGGGAGACGCAGAATCCAAAGCAGGCTCCAGGCTCTGAGCTGTCAGTACAGAGCCTGACGTGAGGCTTGAACCCACAGACTGTGAGATCATGATCTAAGCTGAAGTTGGATGCTTAACAGACTGAGCCACCCAGGCATCCCTTATTTTGTTATTAAAAAAAAAATTGTTTTTAATGTTTGTTTATTTTTGAGAGAGGGAGGGAGAGAGACAGAGCACGAGTGGGGGAGGGGCAGAGAGAAAGCAAGACACAGAATCTGAAGCAGGCTCAGAACTGTCAGCACACATATCGGACAAAGGGCTAGTATCCAAAATCTATAAAGAGCTCACCAAACTCCACACCCGAAAAACAAATAACCCAGTGAAGAAATGGGTAGAAAACATGAATAGACACTTCTCTAAAGAAGACGTCCAGATGGCCAACAGGCACATGAAAAGATGCTCAACGTCGCTCCTCATCAGGGAAATACAAATCAAAACCACACTCAGATATCACCTCACGCCAGTCAGAGTGGCCAAAATGAACAAATCGGGAGACTATAGATGCTGGCGAGGATGTGGAGAAACAGGAACCCTCTTGCACTGTTGGTGGGAATGCAAATTGGTGCAGCCACTCTGGAAAACAGTGTGGAGGTTCCTCAAAAAATTAAAAATAGACCTACCCTATGACCCAGTAGTAGCACTGCTAGGAATTTACCCAAGGGATACAGGAGTACTGATGCATAGGGGCACCTGTACCCCAATGTTTATAGCAGCACTCTCAGCAATAGCCAAATTATGGAAAGAGCCTAAATGTCCATCAACTGATGAATGGATAAAGAAATTGTGGTTTATATACACAATGGAGTACTACGTGGCAATGAGAAAGAATGAAATCTGGCCCTTTGTAGCAACGTGGATAGAACTGGAGAGCGTTATGCTAAGTGAAATAAGCCATACAGAGAAAGACAGATACCATATGGTTTCACTCTTATGTGGATCCTGAGAAACTTAACAGAAACCCATGGGGGAGGGGAAGGAAAAAAAAAAGAGGTTAGAGTGGAAGAGAGCCAAAGCATAAGAGACTCTTAAAAACAGAACAAACTGAGGGTTGATGGCGGTGGGAGGGAGGGGGGGTGGGTGATGGGTATTGAGGAGGGCACCTTTTGGGATGAGCACTGGGTGTTGTATGGAAACCAATTTGACAATAAACTTCGTATATTGAAAAAAAAAAAAAAAAAGAACTGTCAGCACAGAGCCCGACGTGGGGCTCAAACCCACGGACCGTGAGATCATGACCTGAGCTGAAGTCGGATGCTTAACCGACTGAGCCACCCAAGTGCCCCTAAGATTTTTATTTTTAAATATTCTCTGCACCAGACATGGGTCTCTAACTTATAACCCTGAGATCGAGTCACATGCTCTGCCCACTGAGTTGGCCAGGTGCCCCTTTTGCAGCTGTGATGGGACGGAGATAGTCACAGTTGGTGGGATGTTGGGAATTATTCTGATGCTTTTTTTTTTTTAAGTTTATTTGTTTATTTTTGAGAGAGAGAGAAAGCAGTGGAGGGGCAAAGAGAGAGGGAGACAGAATCCCAAGGAGGGTCTGTGCTGTCAGCACAGAGTCCATTGTGGGGCTTGAACTCTTGGAACTGTGGGATCATGACCTGAGCTGAAATCAAGAGTTGGACGCTTAGCCAACTAAACCCCCCAGGTGCCCCTGCTCTGATGCTTTTTAAGCCAGCTTAGTTTCTGAGTGATTGGAGATAACTGATAATATCATGAAATGTATTTTCTGGTTACCCAGATGGTTCCTTTTGGATTGTACTGAAACAGTTTTTCTAAATTTCTTCCTTTCAGCTTGAAGGTTTATTTATACTGTTCACCTGTTACTAAAGAGTTGTTGTTAACTAACCCGAGGTACAGATTTTGGGAGAAACGAATTGTAAGTTTCATTTTTCAAATGGCCCTAATTCCTTTTCTCAAGTGGGAAATATTTTTCAAGGTAGATTGAACAACATGTTGGGATTATTCACAGCGCAGTTCCTCCTACACTACATTTATCCGCATTTATTACAATATTGATGTTTAGTCTTAGTAATTCATCAGTTTAGAAGAGGTCGACATTTTATTGTTGCAGATTTGTTTTTCTTATCTCTGAACGGTTTGATCTGGGGTCTTAGTTTTATTGGTTTAGTCTCATTAACTCTTGCTAAGTTGTATTTTATTTATTTATTAAACAAATTTTTTTAAATGTTTATTTATTCTTGAGAGAGAAAGAGAGACAGAGTGTGAGTGGGGTAAGATCAGAGAGAGAAGGAGACACAGAATCCGAAGCAGGTTCCAGGCTCTGAGCTGTCAGCATAGAGCCTGACACAGGGCTGGAACTCACAAGACATTAGATCATGATGTGAGTTGAAGTCAGATGCCTAACCGACTGAACCAACCAGGTGCCCCTTGCTGAGTTGTATTTTAATACTTCAAAGTATAAAATGTTTACTGATGCAATTGATAAATCCTTTTATGTAGGTCATGGCATGGTTTAGGAAAAATGAACATAGTTTGTGGGTTATCATAAGGGACGATGACTGGAGTGAAAATAGGACGGGCAACTTTGAATCTGACAGGGTAAATTGGATCTGTCCAATGGAAGGTCGATAGTAAAGGGGGGAAGCAAAACAATGGTATGTGGAAAATGTGAAGATGACAGGAAAAGTTCTGTTATAACAGTAATTACTGTAAATATGTCTTCAATTCTTGCTCAAAATACAGTTTTCTCAGTTTGGTTTAACAAAAATAGGCAAGATCCATCAGTGTTAGTCTACAAGAGACTTAGATAAACCAAAAAGATAAATGCAGGTTGAAATGGAAAAAAAGAAAAGAAAAGATGTGCTAAACAATTAGAAACTAAAAATGCCAGGGTGGCAATTTGTATATCATACCAAATAGAATCGAAGGCAAAAAAAGACCTTAAGTTTCAAGGGGGATGTTATTTGCTGTCACAAGGAACAATGGACCAGGAAGACGTGAGCTTACATGCAATTGACAAAATAGCCTTAAAGTGGATAAAGTCATAACTGATCACCCGGGGCTCGATCTGAGAGAGAGAACCGTAGAGGGGGAGTGCAGCTAGGGTTCACTGTATGGATTAAGCCTTAAATAATTGTGGGAGCTCGCAGAGAAGTCTGAACAGATGTCAGCAAGTCTGTTTGATGTTTGTCTGTTGACAGCTCTCAACTCTCACATCCTCTTTCCACGTCTGCCCCACGCAGGCTGATGAAAGCCTGCCCCTCCCTCCGCGCTGACCTGAAGTTGAAACCACGCAAGCCCCGCACACCCGCTAACCCCAGTAAAAGCAGGGCCACTCACTCCTATCCCCTCTCAGCCACAAGAGCCACTTCCTCCCAGCTGGGGCACTGCCCTCCTCTCCCCAAAAAGTATGTTCACACACTCTTGGTGCAGGCGTGGCATCTTCAGCCTCCACCTCTGATGGTAGCTAGGGTGGGGTCCGTCCCCACTCCGCAGGGGGACACAACAGCAAGGCTGTAACCTTGGCCTGAGTATTAAGCCTGGGGTTGTTGTGGTTCACCCCTGCCAGCTGTGGGGAAGGGGAGCTGAGCAAGCAATGAAGAGCGGAGAGACGCTGGAACCTACAAAGACAAACTGGAACCCCCGTCCGTCTTCCACTCCTCCCAGCCCTGTAGTGTAGCCGCCCCTATTGCCGCCGAGTTGCACACTCCTGACCCGGGCCCCCCAAGAAGCGGAGGATATGCAGCCGAAGGCGGGGGTTGCCGCGGTCCTGCCCTGCGTCTGCGGGTCGAGCCGTCAGATCCTCAGCGTGCGTGAGCTGAGTAGAACTTCTGGCAGCTTCAGAGCACGAAGAAATGGTTGCTGCTTCTCTTTGGCCTTCCAGATCTCACGCGGAGGTTTGTCGGGGCCAGCCCCAAGCTGGAGGCGCACATGGAAGGGACTTCTAGGACAGTTCCCACTCAGCTGAGTTGATGTGGTACAAGGGCCGCCTCCCAATCTGGGGAAGACCAGGCGGCCCCACTGTTGTAGCTGGAGCATTTGCCACGCCGCTCCGAGAGACTGGAGATGAAGGAGGCAGGAAGACACAAGATTCGAAGGACACGATGAATGGGAACTAATAGCAATCCATAGCTTTACACCCAAAGGGAAAACAAGATCTTTGGTGTACGTGGAACATTTACAACAACTGACCACATCCTGTGTCCCCAAAGAAGTAAGAAGTCCTAGCGATCTGTGCTCTGACCACAATGCAGTGATGCTGGGAGTCACGGATAAAAAGGAGAGCTGAAATCATCCCACACACATGAGAACTAAATGCATACAATAAACAACCATTAGGTTCAAGAGGAAATTGTAAAGAAAAACATCCAATACTTCGAACTGATGGACAGCGAGAACACGACACATCAAAGTGTGTGGAACACTGCTGAACTAGTGCTTGAAGGGAAATTGATAGGGTTAAGTACGTTTCCGAGAAAACAAAGACTAGAATTAAATGGAATAGGACTTCAACTCAATAAGAAGGAAAAGGAGCAACAAAGCAAATCTAGGGATATGTGGAAGAAGGAAATAGTAAAGATAAAAGGACAAGTTAGCGATACAGAGACTGACAACCACCACAGAAAATAAAAGGAAGTTTAACAAAAGTAAACGCTCATCCTTAGAGGAGTAGAGAGATATTTCCGCCAAGATTGATTTAAAAAAAGAAGATGCATATACAGATATGGAATGATAAAAAGGAAAATAACTATTAATAGCAGTAATGCAGTTTTTGAAAATTAATGACAGTATGATAGTTTAGACAAAGTGGATAAAAATCTAGATAAGTAGGAAAATACCAAATTGAGGCAAGAAAAGTGGAGAACTTGAATAAACATCGAAGAAATTAAAACAACTTACAAAGATCACTTCAAAAAAGCCCCAGGTCCAGATGGTTTTATAGGTGCATTTTGCCAAATGTTCAAAGGACAGACAGTCCCCATACTAGATGAGTTTTTATAGGATATAATAGAGAAGCTGCTCACCTTGCCGGCAAAACTGATAATGATAGTGCATGGGGGAGAAAGGCCATTTGATATATGACCATGTGAGCATCCTAACTAAGGTAATAGCTACCTGAACCTAACAGTAGTAGACGACAGTGCATTGTGGATGCAGCGTGTTTATTCCAGAATGCAAGAATATTCTTAACATCCAAATCTCCATCACTGTAAGTTTTATGAAAAATTATGTTAATTCATTTGTCAGCTTCTTACTGAATGCCTCTCGTGCTAGTTGCTGTTCTAGTAAACTGTGCAAGGGCACCGTGGAGCCCTCTGCTCTGTGGATTAGGCCAATCCCTCATGGACTGACTTGGGGCTGGCCCCAGGCTGAGTTCGGCAGCACAAAACCTAAGCATGTAGAACACATGACCACATATTTTACAAAGACTCAAGTTCATAGGGAGTGGGGAACAGGAGTTTAGGGATGGGGAGGTGCAGGGAGAACAGTTGAATTCTCTAAAAATTTTTTATTTTCAATGTTTACTTATTTTTGAGAGACAGAGAGAGAGAGAGAGTGGAGAAGAGGCAGAGAGAGAGGGAGACAGAGAGACACAGGCTCCAGGCTCTGAGCTGTCAGCACAGTGAGAAGAGTTGAATTCATGGAAATAGAATTGCTGCGTCAAAGGATATTTAAGTTTATAAGGCATTTAATCCATGTTGCCCTGTGAGCCATGAGAAAGGCAGTGCTTTAGCTCTGTGGTTTCCAAGCCATTAAAATGTTTCGCATAGTGAAATAAATCAGAAATTGTTATGCAGAGAGGCTTAGGAACTTCTCTTTGTCCCGTTTTTGTGTTTGAGATGTCAAAAAGCCGTGAAACACTGTGAAAATACTTAGTATGATGTCTGTGTGATCTCTTATTTTAATAGATATCAATTGAAATTGAAACTCCTACCCAGATATCGTTAGTCGATGAAGCATCAGGTGAGGTAAGTATAGATTAAATACAATTAAAAAAAATTATTATTGAGTGCTAAAATGATTATCTTCTTCTGTGATTTTGAATGTTCATTTAACTATAAGTAAAAATTACAGCAATTGAATGAGTTTGTAGGGGGAAAATTTGTGATCTTTTTATCTTCTCCATCCAAAGGTTTGGACATGACTTGTGTCCGATTCGCTCCTTTCTAGTAGTACCTGCTAATGGTGAAGACTCCAGCTGTTGGTATCTCTACGTGATGTCATGGTCACGTTTATTAAGTTGATCATAATATTCAGGATATAAAATGGTGCTTAATGCTTTTGTAGCAAATTTATGTATAGTTTGATTTTTTTTTTTTTTTGACTCATTTTGTTATTTAAGAAAGAGACCCTGTCCAGGTGGATCTAATGTATTTCTTTGTCCTTAAATTTAGAAGCAGGTACTTTTGTGTTGTGAATGTATTGTTTTAATAATAAGCACGACTGCAGATGTACTGTTTATTTGTTTATTGACATGCATGTGGGGGAGGCAGAGAGAGAGACAGAATCCCAAACAGGCACCCACTCTGTCACCGAGCCCAACGCGGTACTCAGTCCCACAAACTACAAGATCATGACCTGAGCTGAAATCAAGAGTCAACGCTTTGGGGCGCCTGGGTAGCTCAGTTGGTTAAGCGTTTGACTCTTGGTTTTGGCTGAGGTCATGGTCTCTAGATTCATGGGTTCAAGCCCTGCATCAGGCTCTGTGCTGAAAATGCGGAGCCTGCTTGGGATTCTCTCTCTGCCTCTCTCTTTCTACCCTGCCCCGCTTGCTCTCTGTCTCTCTCTCAAAAAATAAATAAACATTAAAACAATTCAAAAAAAAAAAAAAAAGAGTCGTAACTTAACTGACTGGGCCACCCAGACACCACACTTTTATTTATTTATTTTTTTACTTCAAATTATTCCTGGGGCTGGGAGGTATTTTCCTCTTTTGTGACAACTCTAATTAATATTCATTCCATGGTCTGGGTATAACTGCTTTGTTCACACATGGAACTCTATAGGGTGTCTGTTGTGTGACTACCACCAGGCAGGGGCTTACTTTTCACATTTCCTCTCTGGAGGAGATGGGGCCTGGAAAGTAGTCCTCGTTGAATTGTTGCCCGAGGGACGACCCTATGAGACTTAGAAGTCACCAAGATTTGTTTCCTTTCTCGGGCTGAAAGGAGGGAAGAAGGAAAGCCTGAAGGTTCCTAACAACTCGGTTGACTGTCACTTTTCCGAGACTCCTCTAATTGCCTCACTGCCTCGCCACTCCTGTGGGTGAGAGGCTTTCTCAAAACTGGGCACGGGACAGCAGGCAGCTCTCGTTGAGCAGAGTCTCGCCGTCCCACTCTGGTCGTCTTGTGCGCTGTGGCTTTGCGTATTGTGTCTCCAGCACTCAGCACAGGACCGTGCTTTAAAGGGGCCACCAGAGCAAATGATGGTAGACTTCTGATAGCAAGCCGGTGTGTCCAGAGCTCTGCCCAAATAGGACAGTACACTGGACAGTGGTGACCGGGGGCCAGGCTACATCAGGTGTTTTCTATTTCCTTTTTTTTTTTAGTTTAATAATAGCTTTATTGAGATGTAATATACCATACAATTTATTGAGATATCATATACCATCCGATTCACTGGCTTTTTTTTTTTTTTTTTTAACGTTTATTTATTTTTGAGACAGAGACAGAGCATGAACGGGGGAGGGTCAGAGAGAGGGAGACACAGAATCGGAAACAGGCTCCAGGCTCTGAGCTGTCAGCACAGAGCCCGATGCGGGGCTCGAACTCACGGACCGCGAGATCATGACCTGAGCCGAAGTCGGCTGCTTAACCGACTGAGCCACCCAGGCGTCCCTCACTGGCTTTTTTTTAAAAGAAGATAGAAGTTTATTACTTTTTTTTTTTTTAAGTTTATTTATTTTGAGAGAGATAGCGAGTGGGGGAGGGGCAGAGAGGGAGGAAGAGAGAGAATCCCAAGCGGGCACCACACTGTCAGCACAGAGCTGGATGCCGGGCTTGATCCCACAAACCATGAGATCATGATCGAAGCCAAAATCAAGAGTCGGACCCCTAACCAACTGAGCCACACAGGTGCCCCTGTCACTGGCTTTCAGTGTATTCACAGAGTTGTGTATTCATCACCCCAATCAATTTTAGAAAGGAATCCCTGTCCCCATTAGCAGTCATTCCCCATTTCTCCCTCCCCCAGCCCATGGCAACCCCTACTCTCCGTCTGTTGGATTTGTCTAATCTGAACATTTCATATGAGTGGAATCGTACAATGTGTGGTCTTGTGGTCTCGTGTGACTCACGCCTTTCACTTTGCATGATGGTTTCAGGGTTGACCCATGTTGTGGTATGTATCAGTATTTCGTCTCTTTTTGTGGTCAGATAAGACTCCACTGTGTGGATAGACCACATTTGGTTTATTTACTCATCGGTTGATCAATATTCAGGCTCTTACTAGTCTTTGGCCAGTAAGGATAGTACTGCTGTGAACATTTGTGCGTGGGTTTTCATGTGGGTGTAAGTTTTCATTTCTCTCGTGTGTGTACTTGAGAGTGGAATTGCTGGGTCATCCAATCACTGTATGTTTAACTGTCACTTTGTGGGCAACGATTCCCCTTGTGTCCAGGATTTGGTGCACGAGGAAATGAGAAAAGGCATACCACGTTCTTGAGCGCTACTTGAATATATTCTGTTAAGGAGGGCTTTTTTAGGCTGGGTCCTAACACTAACTTCTGTTATTATTATTTTTTCTTTATTTTCTTTTTAGAAGGAAGAGATTGTTGTGACTCTCTTACCAGCTGGTCATTGTCCAGGATCAGTTATGTAAGGGGGCTCATCTACTTCACCATTTTATTTTACGTAGATGTGTGTTGTATTTATGTAAATGAATCTTTAGGGTCCAGAAAATAGTATGTGCAGGGAGATTTCTTGACTTCTTTAAAATGTAGATGGCGATTTCTTTAGTCTTCGTTTCCAAATTGAACTTGGGGGACTGAAGCAAAGATCGAGTTTGAAATGTGGCTTTCTTATAATGGAAGTCTTCAATGGCCATTTCTCCATTGACTTTGCATTTTCCTATCACATGGATTTGTCTCTCTGTGTGCAGGAATGATCTCCTGTAGTTGAGAGGGCTAACATATTTCAGGGGATTTCTATTGCCACTGCAGTAGTATTCCAGTATGTGCTTTTTTCCTACCCCAGGGGAAAGGTGGCCGCTGAGTGCCTGGTGTGGTTTAGAGCTACTGACATCCCATTAACCCTGTATCGGAGGTGGCTATGTGTGGCAGGAAACATTTGCTATGGATTTAGTGTTTATTTGCTTTATTAGGATTCTGTATGAGACTTAGAAGTCACCAGGATGTATTTCTTTCTCAGGTTTTTATTTCAGGGCAATAATGGAACGGTCTTGTACACGGGAGACTTCCGATTGGCACAGGGGGAAGCTGCCAGAATGGAGCTCCTGCATTCTGGGGGCAGGTACTGGGCTTCACGTAATCCTTGAATGACCGAACAGTCTGCAAAGTCGTATTCCTCCTCCTCCCACCCCCCAAATGCAAGCCTTTGTTTCCATTAGAAATCATAGTTTATTATGTGTCACGGTAAAGCAAGTTTTTCTTCTTCGGGTGGGATGATGGCAACATTCTGTGTGTTGATTGGGGTAGTACTTATGTGACCTTGTCAACATTCATTGAACCTTATGTATAAAATCTGTGTATTTTATTGTGTGGCAATCATTTCCCAACAAAGTTGATTTAACAGAAAAATTCCAAGTGGAATGGGACACCCTATAAAACAACTGAGAGTTTAAAGTTTACGTATATTTTATTTCACAGTGGATGGTTAATACGAATTGTTGCTGTTGCTGTTTTTCCAGAGTGAAAGACATCCAAAGTGTATACCTAGATACTACTTTCTGTGATCCGAAATTTTACCAGATTCCTAGTCGAGTAAGTCTCCTTGGAGAAGTAGGGTGGTGACTGGACCGTGGCCATTATTTTTAGTAGGAAGTTTGTAGAATAACAAGTCAGATCATAATTGTCCCCGTTGGCCTTAATATCTGTGACTGTTGGGAATGGAAGGGGCGACGATGCTCTTAAAAGTGTCCAATGCCTTTTAAAATCCCGCCCAGGAGGAGTGTCTGAGCGGAATATTAGAGCTGGTTCGCAGCTGGATCACTCGGAGTCCGTACCATGTCGTGTGGCTGAACTGCAAAGCAGCTTACGGGTATGAGTATCTGTTCACCCACCTGAGCGAGGAATTTGGAATCCAGGTACGGTGACGGCTCTTTCTTTTCTGTTGTTCCTTCCAGCCTCTCCTCTCCTCCCCCAGAGACCAAGCCCAGTAGCAGAGGGAAGCAGCCCGTCACAGGGCGTGTGTGGCGCAAGTTGGAAGCCCCTGTGAAGTAGGATGTCACCTCTGTTTGTCCACCTCCTCAGGGGAGGAGCCCACGGCAGCCCTGGTGGCAGAGAAGAGCCCACAGAGGAAGTATTTTTTTTCAAAACTGTGGGTCACACAATAAATTTCGTGATTGTGACGAGCATTGAAAATAACTTGGGAAGTACCTAGGTGGCTCAGTCGCTTAAGTGTCCAACTTTGGCTTAGGTCGTGATCGTAGTTCGTGGGTTTGAGCTCCGCATCAGGCTCTGTGCTGACAGCTCAGAGCCTGGAGCCTGCTTCCAATTCTGTCCCCCTCTTTCTCTGCCCCTCCCCCGCTCTCATCTGTCTCTCTCTCTCAAAAATAAATAAACATTAAAAAAAAAAGAAAGAATCTCGAACTAGAAATTATCTGAGTGTATTGCTTGCAGTCAGAGTGATTGTTTCGTGACAGTTTATGTAGGGAATCAGACACATGCATTTACATGCATGTCTGTTGTGTGTACTGGGAAATCTATTTCTTACTGGAGGTCACGGTCAAGGTATGTGAAAACCACTGTCCTAGAGCCCTGAATCCTGTGGGTGGATCCATGTCAGATGAGGCTGGCAGGGAGTTTTCGCCTGTCCCCTTGCCCGTGGTTCTGTGTGCCGGGCTCTGGAACCGAGCAACAGAGCCCGGCGTGGGAATGTGGCTGCCAAGCACGTGGCTGGTGCTCTCGTCCCCACAGAGAAGATGGAGGTTTGGGAAAGACTGAATAAAACAAAGTGCTGGAGCTAGTTGGACTTTTTTTTTTTTGTTTATTTATTTTGAAAGAGAAGAGAGAAAGAGCACGAGCGGGGGTTGGGGGGGTTGCAGAGGGGGACAGAGGATCCCAAGCAGGCTCCACACTGTCAGCTCAGAGCCCAGTGCGGCGCTCGAACTCACAAACCATGAGATCGTGACCTGAGCCGAAGTCATTTGCTTAACGGACTGAGCCACCCAGGCGCCCTGGCTAGTTGGACACTGAAGTTCCACTTCGGTTTGGGCCTCGTAACATGGATCCCCCAGCTGGCAAACGTGTGCCCGGAACTTAATTATACACAGAGTAATTCGGTAAAATGAAAAAGATCTAGCTTTTCTGCATTTGAGATTTAAAACATTCCTCCCTCACTTCCTCCATAAGTCTTGACTCCCTTAGTCCTTCTTTCCTTAAGTTTGTCCTTCCTTAGGTCCTTCTGTCCAAATACATTGGTGTAAAGTTGCCAGTTCTCCATTTTGGGAAGGATTTGCTTTCATTCTGAGACTGTCCTTCCTGTTGTTTTGGTGTTAAAGTGTCCTTTCAGATTAATGTTTATTTTTGAGGTGGGGGAGGGGCAGAGAGAGGGAAACACAGAATCCGAAGCAGGCTCCAGATTCCAAGCTGTCAGCACAGAGCCTGACGCAGGGCTCAAACTCACAAACCGTGAGATCATGACTGGAGCTGAAGTCTGACCCTTAACTGACTGAGCCACCCAGGCTTCCCGGCTTTTTAAATTAAAATCACAGCGATAACAGGTTGTGTGTATATGCACGCACTTATCTATATCATCTGCCGTATGTCTCCTCGTGTCCTGTCTCGGCCAAATACAGAGATGGCAGCTGCTTCTCAGTCCCTAATTTGTCTCGTACATTTTCGTGCATGTGAAATAGAGAAGGCAGGAAGCTCCTGGTCAGGAGGCTGAGGAGTGGCCAGGGAGGGGGGAGAGCAGCCTCTGGTGGTGACCTGGTGACCTCAGAGTCACCTGGAGTGAGCCCTCTCTTAGGCTCTTTAATCCCTCTGTAGGGGAAGGAAATAGTTTCATACCAGGAATTTAAAAAGGGGCAACAGGGAGGCTTCAGAGATGATCTGTGGCAACTTTTCAGGCCCCTTTATTTTTGTTGAGGATCGAAGTTTCTGTATCTCTGTCTATACATCTCAAAATTTACCCCGTTTAGTCTCCTACTTAGAGAGTCCAGAAAAGCAAATTTGTTGTTACTTCTTGTTAGTCATTAGTAAACAGGGAGGGAGCGGAATAGGCCACAGGATAAGTAAGCAATTGTGCTTGGATTCTTTTTATACTTGTCTTGGTATAAATTACCCACAGTGATTTGACATTATCCTAATCTGTTGTTAATCAGGCTTCAAAATGAGAGTACTTTTTTTGCCATTTTGTAGTCTTAATATCAACTGAAGTACATGTTACTTACTTTGAAGAAGAGAATTTTTTTAATGTTTATTTATTTTGAGAGCGTGTGGGGGAAGAAAAGAGAGGGAGAGAGAGAATCCCAAGCAGGCTCTGCGCTTTCGGCATTCAGAACCTGAGGCAGGGCTCGAACTCGTAAACTGAGATTATGACCTGAGCCGAAATCCAGAGTCGGCTTAACCGACTGAGCCACCCAGGCCCACGTGTAGAAGAGAGTCTTTCAAGAAAAACAGACACACTGGTTTAACAATTTAAAACAATAAAGACTACCTTAAAACTCTACAGGTGGCTCAAGTTTTTTGTTTTTTTTTCTGCATCTGCCCCTCCCCCTGTTAATCCAGTAAAGGGGCGTGTGGTAAGGGGCTTCCGGGTCTCTGCTTCCCACTCCAGCTGTGTTCCCCCCACCAACTGCCCTTACTTACCATGGCATGCGGGGGACGTGTCTTCACAAGTCAGTGATTCTTGTTTTCATCTGCTGTGTTCACTGCTATATACCTGATATTTAGAATAAAGCTTGACACATAGTAGGCGTACAATAAATATTATTTGAATGACTCTTGATGGATTGAAGGACAGTAGAGTTGACCTTGAACAACACAAGTTTGCACTGCACAGGTCCATTGATGCGTGGGTTTTCTTTGGTAAATACAGTATTGTATCCCAAACAGTAATGTATGGTGACAGATGGTAGCTGTACTTGTGAACATAGTATAATGTATAGACTCACAGAGTTGTCTAAGCACTTACATTGTACGCCAGAAACTAACGTAACGTTGTGTGTCAACTATACTTCGATAGAAAAATACAGTGCGGTACTCTAAGTGTATTTTCTCTTTCTTACAATTTTCTGAATAACGTTTTCTTTTCTCTAGCTTGCTTTATTGTAAGAGTATGGTATGTGATACATACACGAAATATGTGCTAATGGACAGTTTATGTTACTGGTAAGGCTTCTGCTCAACAGTCAGCTGTTAGTAGTTACGTTTTTGGGGAATAGAAAGGTATGTGGATTTTTGACTGTGGGGGCTGGCGCCCCGACCCCTGTGTTGTTCGGGGTCAGTTGCATCAGTGTGATTCAATAAAGCCCACCAATTGGGCGTCCAGAATTTTTTATTACCACCACGAATAGGCGCTAAGGCTGACTGGTGCGAATATGATGTTTGTACTTCGTTGACGTCCTGACAGGATACCAGGGTGCACTGAAATAGCCAAAAACTAGGTTTCAAGAAAGAAGAGAGAGTTCGCTAAGTGGATAATTTGCCGTAATTAGCCTTGAACACCTTCTTTATAGAAACTACAACTCGAACAACATGCTCATCTGTGTTATTTTCCTCAGGTTCACGTGGACAAATTAGACATGTTTAGGAACATGCCCGACATTCTTCATCACCTCACAACAGACCGGAATACTCAGATCCATGCCTGTCGCCATCCGAAGGTACAGAGTATAAACTGTGTTCTTATTGTTGGTGTGATGCATGAAAAGCAGAATTTTAGGTCCAGAAGGCACCCCTGAAATCCCATTTTCTAGGCTCTTCAGTTTACACATGTGAAAACTGAGGCAGAGATCCGACGGCGTTAGCCTGAGGCCGTGCACTGAGACATTCCAGTGCTCCTTGCCGTGAACCACGTTAGCAAATAGACACAGACCCCCAGGGTTCTTGTGTTTTTTTTTTTAATAATGTTTATTTATTTTTGAGAGAGAGAGAGAGAGACAGAGTGGGAGCAGGAGAGGGGCAGAGAGGGAGACACAGAATCTGAAGCAGGCTCCAGGCTCTGAGCTGTCAGCACAGAGCCTGATGCGGGGCTCGAACTCACAAACTGTGAGATCATGACCTGAGCTGAAGTCGGATGCTTAACCAATTAAGCCACCTGGGCGCCCCCAGACCCCCAGGGTTCTTAATGAAATATATCCATGTACATTTGATACATATTTATTTGTAATGAGTTATGTAGTGACTAATGTATTTATCATGAAATTAATATGTTAGTGCTTATGAGTTAAGAAAACATTTATAATCCATTACGATATATGTTTGAGACTCATGACCTATGTGCACATTTGTAAACTATTTTTCTTCTACTCATTTGAGATAAATAGCTAGATATAACTTTGCTTCAGATTTTGAAATAGTTTTATCTCTTACTAGTCCAATTTCAAATGAGCATTTCTAGGTCTTTGCAACTCATTTGTTATTTATTTTTGTTATTTTAAAAAATTTTTTTTATTTTTTAAAATTTACATCCAAATTAGCATATAGTGCAACAACGATTTCAGGAGTAGATTCCTTAGTGCTCCTTAACCATTTAGCCCATCTCCCCTCCCACAATCCCTCCCGTAACCCTCAGTTTGTTCTCCATATTTATGAGTCTCTTCTGTTTTGTCCCCCTCCCTGTTTTTATATTATTTTTCTTTCCCTTCCCTTATGTTCATCTGTTTTGTCTCCTAAAGTCCTCATATGAGTGAAGTCATATGATTTTTGTCTGTCTCTGACTAATTTCACTTAGCATAATACCCTCCAGTTCCACGTAGTTGCAAATGGCAAGATTTCATTCTTTTTGATTGCCGAGTAATACTCCATTGTGTGTATGTATGTGTACACACACACACACACACACACACACACACACACACACACACACTACATCTTCTTTATCCATTCATCCTTGGATGGACATTTGGGCTGTTTCCATACTTTGGCTATTGTCGATAGTGCTGCTATAAACAAGGGGGTGCATGTGTCCCTGTGAAACAGCACACCTGTATCCATGGGTAAATGCCCAGTAGTGCAATTGCTGGGTCATAGGGTAGTTCTATTTTTAGTTTTTTGAGGAACCTCCAAACTGTTTTCCAGAGTGGCTACACCAGCTTGCATTCCCATTTTTGTTATTTATTTTTGAATGCCGCCCTAGAACTCCCTTCATTTATTAAAAGCCCTTCTATTATTAAATGTCAGGTATTAAATTTTGGATTTGCCCTCAACATTTTGTTTCATTTCATTTTATATAGTCATTCAGCATCGCAAATATTAAATCATGATCTTCAGAAGCTGGGGTTTGCATCATCATAATTTTCCCCTAAGATTTCAAATATCTGAGCATTCAGATGCTGAATAATTTTTATTTTAGTAAACACTGCATTTATATACTTAAATACTCATTGTGGTAGTAACATTGGCTCCGTCACCCGAAAACCTAACGTAAACTTGATCAGCCCTAAAGTAAAGCATAATGTAAAAAAAAAAGAAAGAATTCTTATCTACAGCATGGAATATTCTACTTCAGACCACTGTAGGATAGCTACAAGGTAAGAGATTATTTTGATAATTGGTAAGCTGCATATTAGAACTCGAGTCATCAGTTTCATTCTTTTGTTTGTGTGTCTACACACACACACACATACTCATTGAATTTACGGATGGGTCAAAGTCATGTACATACAGAATAGCAACTATTTTGTCCCTTTTTTTTTTTTTAAGTTTATTTATTTATTTTTTGAGAGTGCACGGGGAGCGAGATTGAGAGGAGAGACTCCACATTGTCAGAGCAGAGCCCGATGCAGGGCTCAGACTCACGAACCATGAGATAATGACTTGAGCTGAAATCAACAATCAGGCACTTAACTGACTGAGCCACCCAGATGCCCCCGTTTTGTCCCTTTTCTGTTGGACTTGTAGCCTCTGGTCCTTACAAGTCCTGTAAATTGGCATATTTCTCTTTGCTCTGAGTTTTCTTGCATCCCATGAAGTAGCTAAATTGGCAACGGTCACTCCTGCCACTTCCCGCATGGCTACCTGCCTTGAAACACTCCTTCTAGCGGCTTCGTTCTTAGGTCACACGGCCTCGGGAGTACTGCTCACGGCTCGCAGAGCCCTGGTGCACCCCTGCAGCCCTCCTCCTCTTCAGCACATGCACCAAAGGCCCTTGATGACATTTGCTCTGCACTGAGTGCTAATGGTTTTGCAGGACCCCTGTCTAAACGTGATGTCTTTGGGAAAATAGTCCCATTGTCTTTCAGCTTTTTTTTTTTTTTTTGCTTTATTCTCTAACTGTATTTTGAAAAAATTGGATGATCGGTAGCCTGTATTCACAGTTCCCCCAGTTGTATAGTAGTGTCCTGTTTTTAGTGTATGGAGGGGGAGCCGGGCACCCCTGGTGAAGGTCACAATGTGCGTTGTGGTTACTGTGGCCTCATTAGTCTCAAGTGTAGATCAAATCTCCCACATTTTGTTTTTCTTTCAGGACATTGACATTTTTGAAGAGTCCAGGCCAGTTCCGCAGAATGTTTCTAAATTTGGAATTATCTGATTATCTCCTCATGTCTGCTTTTTTATTTCATGTCTCTAAACTTATCACAGCATTTGTTTTTGAGACCCTGCCCACAAACAGATTTGTTGAAAATGTGGAACTGTTTTTCGGTTTTTGAAATCTTTTTAGGCAGAAGAATATTTTCATTGGAATAAATTACCCTGTGGAAATATTTCCAAAAATAGAATTCCACTCCACACAATCAGCATTAAGCCATCCACTATGTGGTTTGGAGAAAGGACCAGAAAAACAAATGTAATTGTGAGGTAAGAAAGCAACGTCATAGGTCTTTTGAGAGAAACCTTGCTTTTGAAGCAAATTATGTGCTTTATTTTAGTTTAAATGCAAATCTAGCCTAACCCAAAGAGGGGGATGTATTATAATTGTGGAAAATAACTTCTGAAATTTAAACGCTAAAGAGGTTCCGCTTCCAAAACCTGTCTCCTGTCTAAATTTCCTGAGGTCTGCTCCAGTTGGGTGGCTCGAGAGTGAAGGCATCTTGTTTGGCCTCACTTGGGAGTGAGTTGACATTGTGGGGAACTAGAAGCCCTTGGTGGAGCTGAGGGGCATAATGATCAGCATATTGTAGCAACACTTCCTTAATATTGGGTATTCACAATGTCCACAAACCTTTATGTTTCTGGAAAGAGGTCCCTCTTGTCCCAGGGAGAAACCCTTGATTATAGGGTGATTTCATACCGGAATAGCAGAAGATGGGAAGGCATGAAATTTAAAACGTAGCTTAGTTTTGATAAAAGACCTCTAAATTTTGTGTTTTCCTTTCCTTTTAGGACTGGAGAGAGTTCATACAGAGCTTGTTTTTCTTTTCACTCTTCCTACAGTGAGGTAAGAGGATCCCACATACTCAGAACCCCATTGCCAACTACTTCGGTGGCATTCATGTTGGATGGCAGCAGTCTAACCCCTTGGCTGCCAGAGGGATCTCTTTTTCTGTTGCTTAAGATTTGTTGTGGCTTTTCTGAAGGAAATTTAGGGAAGATATCTCAGTAGATGAGCTGTGTTTACCAAGCACAAAGGAAATTGCTATTAGCACCTGTTTTCAGCCTAAACACAGAAGAATTCGTATGATTAAGGTTTTCTTCCTGTCTTGCTTCCTGCATGTATTTTAACTTCCCCACTTCAATTGTTTTCAGTCGTCATGAGAGGATCATAAATCCTTTTTAATTTTAAAATTTTATTGTTGTTTTTTTAAGAGGATGTATAAAGCTTATCCGAAGGAGCACTATAGATAAAACCATGATGGGTGGCCTTAAGGTGCTGTCCGGAGTTTTGGTCTCTTCTAAAATTTGCGCTGGAAAGCTATTTAAAAAATAGTCCTGAACATTCAGCAATTGCGGAAGAATCAAAGTGATTGAGATAAAAACCTCGTCCTTAAGAAGGATGTATACTGTATTAGAATGACTCAATTGAAGAAGGCCTATTAAATGGTTTTGTTAGGATCCTCTTTATATAGGAAATTGACCTACTACAGTGGAAGTTGATACATGTGATTTATTTGCAAACTCCTCACGCACTTCCAAAGTAAATGCTAGCATCTTCTAAGTGCTGAGTTTTAGTAATTTTGTGTATGTGTCAGGAAAAAAAAGGTATATAAAAGCAGACTTTGAATGACACTTTAAGTCACACATAATTTTAGTTTGACCATTGCAGCACTTAAAAATTGATTTCCCTGGGGGCTCCTCGGTGGCTCAGTTGGTTAAGCTCCGACTTTGGCTTGAGTCATGATTTCACGGTTTGTGGGTTCGAGCCCCGCGTGAGGCTCTGTGCTGACAGCTCGGAGCCTGGAGCCTGCTTCGGATTCTGTGTCTCCTTCTCTCTCTGCCCCTCCCCATCTTGTGCTCTGTCTCTCTCTGTCTCTCAAAAAATAAATAAATGTAAAAAAGAAATTTAAAAAAAATTGATTTCCCTGGTAACTATTATTTTTGTATTTGGGATATGTGGTTACAGCACTGCAGCAGTGAGCCGTGGATGTGTTAATGATTTGTACAGGTGGATTCTTCCAGAGCTCCAGGTAGTGGCATTCTTATCAAGTCAGCCATAGTACTGTAAATGACTAGCATATTATCAAAACATCACAGGGGCGTCTATGAAATATCTGACCTTACCTTTCAGATGCAAATAGGCTATCCAAGAGCAGCTTGGAAGGAATTCACTGTGATGATAGATTTTAGTTAATGTGTTCTTCCCCCATTTTATCCTGAAATCTCATGTTGTTGTCAGAGTCCCCTCCTGGGGATCTGTCTTTGGCTGGCATCGGGCTCAGCATCTGGGTCCCTTCCTGTCCATCCTTCAATGGCTGGTATCCTTGCTGTCTCAGCCACGGGGCAGGCGTCTCGTTGGTGAAGAGTGTAGGCCTTACTTCTCACTCAGGGTTACATCTGGCCCCTTTCACTCCTTCGGTGTAGTTAGCACCCAAGTTGGGAAACATAAGCTTTCCTGGGATTTGATGCAATTACGTTCCAATAAGGAGATATTTCCCTGGTGTGTAAGCAGACACGAAGTGGCTGAACGCCCTCTCCCCTCCCCACTCCCCCTGGGTCAGCACCAGTGATCACACACAGCGGAGGGTCGCTTTGAGCTCTGCGGTGGGGAGGAGACCTGCTTTCCCGAAAACTCTATTCATAGGCCTATATCCTAAGTATAGATCATGCTGAATTAGATTTATAAACATAAATAGATTTAAGGATCATTTCCTGTCAGTTTTGTTGTCTAAATACAGCTGATTCTCCTTATTTGTGGATTATTTCCAGGTTCACCTGTTCACTAAAATTTGTGACCCCAAAATAATAGTCACAGCACTGCATGGCTGTTTGCAGACATGCCTAGCAGAATGGTGGGAAAGGGGTTAACGACATGCATATTGCCAATTTCGGAATTGGGTGGTACTTACCCTCTCTGCTCAGCTCAGGGCTGACAGGTGTCCTTTTGCAGTCGGTTTAGCGCTGTGTTGAACACACTTCTGTGCTTTCTGCTGGGGACTTCCTGTTTAGAACAGCCCCTAAGTGTGGGGCTGGGGTGCTGTGTAGCGTTCCTAAGCATGCACAGAGGCAAGGGTGGGCCTTATGGAGAAAATACGTGTGTTTGGTAAGCTTTTACAGACAGGAGTTATGGTGCTGTTGGGTATGAGTTCAATAGTAAT
Organism: Panthera uncia; assembly: GCF_023721935.1. Taxonomy (NCBI): domain Eukaryota; kingdom Metazoa; phylum Chordata; class Mammalia; order Carnivora; family Felidae; genus Panthera; species Panthera uncia. The sequence continues at coordinate 13,480,503 of NC_064809.1, read as the reverse complement.
GAATCAACAGTACGAATTAAGTAGGTGTCTTTAAACAGAAACCCACAGAAAACAAGGTGATGCACTGATGCTCACAGAGACACTGTGACTAGAGGTCCACTGGAACCTTGTCTTTTCCTCAGGAGCGTGGTTCAGTGTTTGCTAATTCTAATGTTTTTTAAGTTTGTTTATTTATTTTGAGAGAGAAAGGGGGCAGGGAGAGAGAGAGGCAGAGAGACAGGGTGAGAATCCCAAGCAGGCTCTGCACTGTCAGCACAGAGCCCAATGTAGGGCTCAAACCCATGAACTGGCAGATCATGACCTGAGCGGAAGTTGGATGCTTAACCAACTGAGCCACCCAGGTGCCCCTAGTGTTTGCTAATTCTAGACCTAGAGAACATAACCCCTGCAGGTAATGAGAATGGACTGTGTTTGTGAATGGTTTTAAGGCAGGCATCTGATGTGACGACATCAGCTTGTACAAGTGACAAACGGTGGCTCTCTGGTGGGTGTCTCTTGTCTCCTGTGGCCACTTCATTTCTAAGTAGAAGTGAATCATTTCTGGTATAGGTTGACATTACTTTCTTTATCCCTGTTGCCTTGACAAGCCTGAGATTTCTGCTAGCCTCAGCTTTGAATTAATTATACAAATCGTAAAAGTTGTGGGCTGGTAAATAATAGTTTGTTTGCATGCCTGCTCTGAAAGTGCAGGAGAATTTGCTTATGAAATCTATCTGAAGAATGAATGGGTCTTGTTTTCCTCTCCTGTTTTCAGTAAGGTAGCCACTTTATTTTAATACGGAGTTATTGATAATTCCTAGATTCCTACCTCTTTTGATTTGGTTCTTTATTTGAAAAAGTTGTTATGGGGTGCCTGAGTGGCTCAGTCAGCTAAGTGTCTGACTTCAGCTTAGGTCACAATCTCACGGTTATGGGTATGTGCTGACAGCTCAGAGCCTGGAGCCTGCTTTGGATTCTGTGTCTCCCTCTCTCTCTGCCCCACTCCAGCTCTCTCTCTCTCAAAAATAAACATTAAAATTTTTTAAATAAAAAAAAAAGTTGGGTTCTAATGATTACTTAGAACTCAGTCTCCCCATTTGCAGAAGGGAATAAAAAACCTTTGTGTTGTCATTATAATTTTTTTAATGGACAATTTTTTTTTAATGTGCTTTCAGAGTTTTTTTTTTTTTTTTTTTTTTAATGTTCATATGTTTTTGAGAGAGAGAGAGAGAGAGACAGAGCACGAGCTGGGGAGGGGCAGAGGCAGGAGACACAGAATAGGAAGCAGGCTCCAGGCTCTGAGCTGTCAGCACAGAGCCTGACGCGGGGCTCGAACCCACAGGCTGCGAGATCACGACCTGAGCTGAAGTTGGACACTCAACTGACTGACCCACCCAAGCGCCCCTGTAATGGATAATTTCATTGAATGTTAAATAAATGCCAGCTTGGTAACAGACCAAGCACTCGACATGCGTTATCTCATTTATACTTCTAGATGAAGACCCTAACACTTAGAGACTTTCAGTAACTTAACCAAGATCACAAGGTCACCAAGATCTAATAAATTACAAAGCTGAAACTTGTCTGGGTTATAGAGTTGTTTTGAGGAATAGCGGCAGAGTTTCTCTGTCGAGCATTCTGAGCTTTGCAGAAAATCAAGCTATTCATGAAATTTCTGCATGTAGTTGTCCTCTAGAGAAAAACATTACAACAAATCAAGCATCCTGGAAGATGTAATTTTCTTATTTTATTTGTTGGAGAAAAGAAATGTAATTCGAAGACCTTGCTTTTTTGTGTGTACTAAATACTCCACTTAATTCTAATTTACTTGAAGGGAATTTGTTAATTATGGGTGACTTTCTTAGACAAGGAGACTAATGCACTTTAAAGAAATAGAGACTCTTTGAGTTCCATTAGTCAGTGATTCTTAGTCCTTTCTGTGGAACAGAATCACCTGAAGAACATTTCAATATCCTGAATCCCAGGCCCCACTGTAGCTCAGTATCAAAAGGACTTTTGGGCATGGGGTCTCAGAGTTGGAGATTTCTTTCTCCTCTAATAGAGGCCCCCAGGTGATCCCCATGTGCAGCTAGTAGTGAGAACCACACCATGAGAAAGTTCTTCTCTTTCTCCTGGCCTCCCTTTTGTTTGCATCCATAATACCCACATTTCTCACCGCAGAGATAATCGATCCATTTTATTTTCCTTCTTCTAGGTTAAAGATTTCTTGAGCTACATCTGTCCTGTGAATGTGTATCCCAATGTCATTCCAATAGGCACAACTATGGATAAAGTTGTAGAAATGTGAGTAATTGCTACTTGTGGAACTTGTGTCGTTGAACACGATGGATGCAGAGGATAGTTTCGGGTCTGAGAACAGGGGCCAGGACATAAGATGGCTGTAAATACGTGTCTGGTTGGGAGCATGATGGCTTTCTTCCAGTGGGTATGTTATAGATAATCCTAAAGGCTGCTGGGAGTCTGGCATAAGGGCACAGTTGGCATTGAGGCCCTCAAGAGAAAGGGCAGGCTGTATTTACACACTCTTGTATTTTATCATCACTGTGCCTTAGCTTCCAAACTCTAGAGTGAAGAGATCAAATTTATGAGATTTTGTATGAGATAAGTCAACCTCATTAAACAGGTGAGAGTAATCAGCTAGCCATACTGTATTCCCTGAATGTCAGGTGTCCTGTAGTACTTAATAATCTTGCAGAATAGGGAACTGCTTTTCTGCAAAGCAAGAGCAAATACATGGGTTTTGCTTTCCCTTAATCCTACAATTATTATTATTATTATTTTAATTTTTTTTTTAACTTTTATTTATTTTTGACAGAGAGAGACAGAGCATGAACGGGGGAGGGTCAGAGAGAGAGGGAGACACAGAATCCAAAGCAGGCTCCAGGCTCTGAGCTGTCAGCACAGAGCCCGATGCGGGGCCCGAACCCACATACCGCGAGATCGTGACCTGAGCCGAAGTCGGACGCTTAACCGACTGAGCCACCCCGGCGCCCCTTAATCCTACAATTAGATAGCTATGTACCAGGTTGTATTTAAGTGCTCATATTTACCACTTAATTATAGTGAAGTGGTTTTTTAATTATTAAACATGGCTCTTTGGTTTTTAAAAGTAGTTACATGATTTTCCCCTGGCCAAGTTTTTATAATCTCTATAAAGTATGCTTACATTCCAGTAGCTTTCCCAACAGGAAAAATATAATGTTCATATTCGTTTCAGCTTAAAGCCTTTATGCCGATCTTCCCAAAGTACTGAGCCAAAGTATAAACCACTTGGAAAATTGAAGAGAGCTAGAAAAACTCACCTAGACTCAGGTAAGAAGATGACCCTGGATTCAGAGGTGTGGGTTTCAAGGCTACTCTGGCCTGGTGAAAGCTGCATTGGGCAGGGGTGGGCCTGGGACTGCTGTCACTCAGACTTGTTACCATGGTCTCAGGAAGTGCTTTGTCTTTCTCCAGCCTCTGAAATCAGGAGTCCAATCTCCTTCACAGGTTTAAAATGGGTGACAGAGAGAACTGTGCCTGTACTGAATGGTGTTCTCAGCTTTCTGAAAGTAGGCCTTGTGGTTTGTATAGGCCATAAGGAGAGGCTGGGCTGTTAATCTTGGAGATTTCCTTCAAGATACTAGTAAATGCTGACAGTGGAAACTTTTCTTACCATTTCCAACCAGATTGACCAGCAGAGCTTATACGAACAGATTTTCTGTACTTTGTCACCTTCTTCCATTGCTACTTTCATTTTCCAGGGAAGAGCAGAGTAACCTCTGAGGAATTTAGAACTTGAGATTCCAAATAAAGATCTGCTGCTTTACAGCAGCCAGATTTTGTGGTTAGGATTCTGAATTTGCATTGCTTTGGCAGAAAGTCACTTACTGTACCATGTAGCTAATACATGACCAAACAGATTAGGTAACAGGATTGTATTTATTAAACAACTACTGTCTATGGCAGGTATTGTGCTAGGTCCTTTACATACACTACAGCTAAACTTCAGCCCACCCAAGGGGTATCATCCGACTTTTTACTAACAAGGAAACTAAAGTTTAGAGGTGAAGGAAGTACCCCGAAGGCCTAGCCAGAAATAAGTGATGGGGCTGGGATTCAAATCCAGTCCTGTCTTTCCCATCTCCATTTCAGCATTTCCTCTCATTTAGAATCAAGTCAAAAACATTTAGATGCAAATTCCAGTACTGATTCTAGAAAACCAGTTGTATTTTTAGATGTTGTATCTATCATGTATGGCATCGTATAATCCTTCTCATATGTAAACTTAATTGTAGGGTTTTTTTAAAGCTTTACCAAAATATAATTGATATACTATAAATTGCATGTTTAAGGTGTCCAATTTGATACTTTTACATATGCATATATGAAAAGCCATCACCATAATTAAGATCAGGAAAATAGCCATTACCCCCAGGTTTCCTTATGGCACTTGGTAATTCCTCCCAGCTGTCCCCTACCCCTTGCTGTCCTCTTCCATGCCAAGGCAACCACCAATCTGCTATCTATCACTGTACATTAGTTAGCATTTTCTAGAATTTTATACTAAATAGAATCATACAATATGTCTGGCTCATTTCACTTAGCATATTTTGAAATTTATTGATATTGTTGGATGTATCAGTAGTTTCTTTTTTACTGGTGGGTAGTATTCCACTGTGTGGATATACCAGTTTGCTGATCCATTCACCTCTTGTACATTTGGGTTGTTCGCAGTTTTTGGTCATTACAAATAAAACTATGAACATTCAAGTACAAATCTTTGTATGGATGTATGCTTTCATACCTAGGAGTGGGTCATATGGTAGTTGTATCAATTCAAAATATTTTGATTTTTCTTTTGATTTCTTCTTTGCATGGATTATTTAGAATAAATGGGTTACTGAGTTTCTGAATTTTGGAGGATTTTCCTGAGATAATTTTGTTGTCCGATTTAATTTTGGGGTTAGAGAAAATGCTGTTATGATTTTTACTGAGATTTGTGGTCTGGAATAATGGTCTGTCTTGGTAAATGTTTCACTGTACTTGAAAGAACTATATATACTGCCGTTGGGTGGAGTGGTGTACAAATATCGGTTAGGTCAAGTTAGCTGATAATGTTCAAATCTTCCATATCCTTGCTGATTTCCTTGGCCTAGTTTGCCCTGCAAATTATTGAGGGAAAGTTGTTGAAATCTCCCGTTACAGTTGTGGGTTTGTTATTCCTTGTAATTCGATTACTTTTCGCTTCATCAGTTTGAAGCACTGCTATCAGGGACACACATATTTAAGATTGTTAAGTCCTCTTATATTTAGGAAATGACTCTTAATCCTGGTAATATTCCTACCTTTGAAATATACTTCACCAGATATTAATATAGCTACTAAACTTTCTTCTGATTAGTTAGTATGGTATATGTTTTTCCATCTCTGTATTTTTAATTTGTCTTTATATTTAAAGATGGGTTTCTTATAGGCAGCATTTTGGGTCTTGTTTTCTATAGCCAATCGGGTAACTTCTGTCTTTTTATTGGAGTGCTTGGTTGGACAATTTATGCTTAATGAGATTACTAATATGGTCAGCTTTAAATATACCATCTTGCTGTTTGTTCCCTCTACATTTCTTCTTTCTTTCTGCCTTCCTTTGGATGGAGTAACGATAGATTATATTTAATTTCTTGTTGGTTATTGGCAGTAACTGTTTTAGTAGTGTATAGTATACATCTTTAACCTACCAGAGTGAAAAGTTAGGACAAATATTATTCTAGTATCATACAGTATAAGAAACTTAAGACACTGGTCCCACTTCCTCCTCACAGTCTGTGCCATTATTGTCATACATTTTATTGTTAAAAACCCCACACTACTTATTTTTTCTTTAACCTGCCAGTTTTTTAAAGCTTTATTGCAGTATAATTTATATACCATAAATTTCACCCCTTTTAGGTGAACACTTCCATGATTATTACTAGCAGACTTGTGCAGCCATTTGCCACTAATTTCAGAGCATTTCCATTACTCCAAAAAGAAACTGCCCATTTCAAGTTACTCCGCATTACTACCTCCCGCTTTAGGCAACCACTAAATCTATAGATTTGTCTCTTCTGGATATTTCAGGTAAATGGAATCATACGACATTTGGTCTTCTCTGCCCGGCTTCTTAGCATGTTTCCAGAGCCCATCTGTCTTATAGTATCATTACTTTTTTTTTTTTTGGTCACATTTTATTTATCCATCCACCAGTTGATGGACATTTGGGTTGTTTCTGCTTTTTTAGTTATAAATTATGCTGCTTTGAATATTTGCAGACACGTCTTTGTGTGGACATATGATTTATTTTATTTGGGGTAAATAACATGGGAGTAGAATTTCTAGGTTATGGTGAGTGTGGGGAGGGTGATCTCAGTCTGCCTGAGCTGCCATAACAAATACCTCAAACTGGGTGTCTTAAATAACAGACATTTCTCATAATTCAGGAGGCTAGAAGTCCAAGATCAAGGTGCTGGCAAAGTGGGTTTCATTCTGAGGCGTCTTCTCTTGCTTGGCTTATTGGCCACTGTCCTGGTGCTGTGTGCTGACATGCCATTTCCTGGGGAAAGGCATGTGCTGGAGGCAGAGGGCGGTAGGGGGGAGAGGGCTCTCTGATGTCGCTTATAAGGACACTAATCCTATTGGATCAGGGACCCATCCCTATGAACTTACTTTAATTACTTCCTTAGAGTCCCCATTTCCAAATACAACCACACTGGGAGTTAGGGTTTCAACACAGGAATTTGGGGGCAGGCACATTTATTCTGTAACATACACACAATAAATCTTTTAGCATTTTTTAACAAGGAGAAATTATTTTCCAAACCGAACACACTTTTTGCTCCCACCAGCTATAAGGATTCCAATTTCTCTGCATTATAGCTCATACTTTTCGATTATAGCCATTCTAGTGGATATAAAGTTAATCTCCTTGTAGTTTTGATTTGTATTTCACTACTGATTTCAGCTTAAGTCATGTGCTTTGATGCTCTTGGCTGAAATGTCCATTTCACATCTTTTGTCCATTTTTAAATTGGATTATTGGTCTTATTGTAAGATTTCTTTATATCCTCTGGGTGTATCCCCTTTGTCAGATAGGATTTGCACATATTCTTTTCCAGTCTACACCTTGTCTTCACTTTCTTGATGGCGTCTGTTGAAGTGTGAAAATTTAAGTTTTGATTAAGTCCAGTTTATTTCATTTTTGTCTTGCTGCATGAACTTTTGCTGTCCTAAGAAACTATTGCTCAATCCAAGATCATGAAGATTTATTCCCGTGTTTTCTTGATCATTTCGGGATTTTGGCTTTTTTCTTATTGACTGTATTTTCTCCCCTTTATGCTTGTCTGGTAATATTTTGTTGGATGCCATATTTTCTGAAGTTTACCTTGTTAGGTTCTGCATAATTTTGGATTTCTAAAAATATTCGTGCACTTTGTTCTGGCATGTAGTTAACTGGTTTGGAAGCTTGGAACAGTTTGATCCTTTTGTCTTGCTTTTTATCTTTGTTAGGTAGGAGCAGGGCAGCATTTAGTCTGGAATGAACTCTCCCCACTCCTAAGGCAAGGCCCTTTTAGTACCCTTACAGACACCCTGTGAATCAAGGGGTTCCACTCTGGCTGTTGGGAACAGGCACCCTGGGCTCAAGTAGTTACCTCAGTAGGATGCACCGATCAGTCTGCCGAATGCTAGAGGGGCCTCTCTGGGCCTCTGCTCTGTAGACTCCAACCACCTTGGCTTCCTGACTCCCAGTCACCTCCTCGACTAAAGTGCCCATGGGCTCTATCTGGGTGTACCCTTCCTGCCTAGAAACAGTCACCAAGTGAACTGGGGCAGTCTTAGAACTCACGTCATTTGTTTCCCACGCTCAGGTGTCATTGTCCTTCACTGCCTGAGGTCTACTTTCTTGAGAGCCTTTGCTGTATTTTGTCTGGTTTTTTAGTTGTTTCAGGGGGGAGGTAAAACGTAGTTCCTGCTATTCTTTCTTGGCTGAAAACAAAATCATTTTTAGCTTAACATTTTGTCCCTTTATGCACCTACCCAGATGACACATTTTTGTTGAATATGTATTTTTTTTTAATTGGGCCACTAGTTTGAGTTTTCAAATTGATGTTTGTTTTTCCAATTTATTGTTTTAGCTTTTTTCCTTTTGTTCCTTGTTGCTTCCTGTTTTTATTCCTTGTTAATATAGTAATTTTTATAGCTTTTATTTGTACAGGTCTAGGTCTCTGGGCAACTCTTTGGCATCAGTCCCTCTAGTTGGTGTTTGCAGATGTATTTTGTAAGCCACCGGGGCCATGTTCGCTTCAGTCCACATGTGTCACTGACTTTGGAATTCCATCCTGAGTGCTTTAAGGTCTGTGGTGCTTTCTAGTGTGCTGACCAGTTTTTCCAGTTTCTTTACTTTCAAATCTTGGGGCAAACCCAGGAGTCCTTGTCAGCCTCTTTGAAAAGCATTTCAATAAAGCGCTTCATGCTATTTTTAAAATCTTTACATAATTTAATAGTTATCAGCTATTACAATTATTCCCCTAGACCAGTTTTATAAAATCAGTTTTCTTATAAATTAGCAGCTACCCATGGCAGCTAATTGAGAAAATAGTTATATAGAACCTCACAACTCTAAGTTACTTTGAATAGCGTTTTAATGTATTTCCTCCCCCTCCTTCATATATATATCTATAAAACTCAGAGGGACATTAAAAATTATTAAAAATGGGGCACCTGGGGGGCTCAATCTGTTAAGCATCTGACTTTGGCTCAGGTCATGATCTCAGGGTTTGAGTTTGAGCCCTGCATCAGGCTCTCTGTCAGCATGGAGCCTGCTTGGGAGTCTGTCTCACCCCCTGCCCCCTCCCCCCCACCTCTCTTTCCCTCCCCTGTTTGCACTCTCTCAAAAAAAAATTTTTTTTTATGTGTTTAAAAAGAGGTGGACAGCAGTCCTGAAGTCGGGACCAGGGCAGCTTACGCAAGGGCTGTCTACCACCTGCTGTAAGAGCAGATAGATGCACACAGGCTGAAATAAACTTTTTTTTTTTTTTTAATTTTTTTAATGTTTATTTAGAGAGAGAGAGTGAAACAGAGCTTGAGCGGGGGAGGGCCAGAGAGAGGGAGACACAGAATCTGAAGCAGGCTCCAGGCTCTGTCAGCACAGAGACCGACGCGGGGCTCGAATCACGAACCGTGAGAACATGACCTGAGCCGAAGTTGGACGCCCAACCAACTGAGCCACCCAGGCGCCCCTGAAAAACTTTTCATTGGGAAATTTTTGTTATTGTTCAAAAACAATTTAACAGCTGCATACTTTGCATTATGGCTATATAATGATGTATCGGATCTTTGTACGCTTAGGTTAACAACCTATTTTTAACTTTTACAAATATTGTGATGAACAACATTGTACATAAATCTGTTTCACACTTCTCATTGGGTTAAATTGTAGAAATTAAGGTGCTTGCGAGATGATGTCCAGTTGTTCTCCAATATGGTTATACCAAGTTATACAGACACAGATACTATCTGTGAATTATAACATTTGTCCTTTTTAACACTGGGTTTAAGTGTGTTTATCAGTTTATCAGTAAATACTACTGAGGATTTTAACACTTCTTAGTGTTCTATGCCTTTCCGATTTCACAGAGAAATCATTGTGTCAGAATTAACTTGATAGTATAGTATAGAAACTTGTTTTTCAATACATACAGATGGATTGATGGGAAAAATGTACAGATTATCTTACAGCTGAAACACACCGTGATACTGTTAAACTTAGGATACAAAAATATTTCCTAAAAAGTTAACTTTGGCTAAAACAGATCTATAATCTGTGTGTTGAAATGAAGCCCCCTATCTTAGAGATCAGGCTGATTCCAAATACAGTACTAGACATCTTAGTCACTTTAAGTCTTTCAGAAAAGGAGAGAAATAGTTGCTTAAGAATTACACAGAGCCAGGAACCATACTGATCTGGTTTTGACCTAGTGTACTGTTGACCCATCTTCTCCAGACCTGTCTCCTTCGGAACATGGAAGCAAGATGATCCATGGGAGCAGGACTACTCTTTGGTACATTTTTTAAAAACCAGCTCTTAAAAATGTAGTGTTTAGCTACATCCTTGAATCACTGGGAACACTTATCTTTTTAGGTGGGTAGTTATAAGACAATACTAGAACAATTAAGTTGCCATAGACTGTCTCATGAGCATTTAATCTCCTTCCCGGGTGCCATTAGAGACCAAGAAAATACTTGTTTTCCCCCGTTACAAGCCTTCTCAATTTATGGTAATTTCACTCTCCAAGTAAGGTTTCCTGACTTTAAGATTTTAAGTGGAGGGGTACCTTTGGTGCCTCACTCGATTGGGTATCCGACTCCTGATTTTGGCTCAGGACGTGATCTCACACTTTGTGGGACTGAGCTCCATGTGGGGCTCTGGGCTGAGCAGGGAGCCTGATTCTCTTTCTCCCCTTTGGCCCCTCTCCCTCCTTGCTCACTAAAAAATAAAAATAAGTAAAGAAAGTAAGTGAATTGGGCTCATTATATTGCTAATGCAACATGCTTTTAAAAAAAAAGTACATTTGTTGACTTTGTTCGTGACACTAAATGTGCCTTATTCAAAGTAAACCCCATTTGGCACATTTAGTTGAAGTTGATCTAATCCGCATTCCCCTCAAGTATCTGTCACCCAGCAGTGTGCACTTAGCCGACTCAGGCTGCTATGACAAATACTAGAGGCTGGGTGACTTAGCAAGACATTTCGCACAGTTCTGGAGACTGGGATGTCCAAGGTCAGCATGCCAGCATATTTGGTTCTTGGAAAGGGCCCACTTCCGGGCTTGCAGACAGTCTCTCCTCCTCAGTACACACTGAGGAGCCTTTCCACAGGCTGTCCATGCATGAAGAAGGAAAGTGAGAAGTTGGTCTTCCTCTTCTTACAAAGATACTAATCCCATTTTATATCCCATCTCCAAATACCATGACATTGGGGCCAGGGCTTCAAATTAGGAACTTTGGAGGACACAGCCCATGACATGTACCAAGTAGTTATCAGTAAAAACTAGAAAATGACTTTTTATTAAATCAGCCAACTCATGATCTACTTTTTGCAGAACATACAGTTTGCAAACCTGGCTGATGAACAGAATCACAGAACTTAAAGTGAAAATTAAATTACTGGGTCCCACCTTTAGGGATTCAGTAGATCTGGAATGGGATAGAAAGCTGTATATTTTTTTTTTTTAAAAAGCTTTCCAGATGATGCTAATGTTCATCCAAGTTTAAGAACCACTGTTACAGGCATTGTGGCCTTATTTGGGGAACACTGATCAATATTCTCAACCTTAAAGTCCGGCATTAGTGGAAGGGTGGTAAATTGTTCAGATTATGCTAAGAATAAGGGGCCTTTTTCTTAGAAGAGGGACACGTTATTTGCACCTCCACCAATTGAAACTACAGCTACATGCTACAAATTGGATTTTAAATTAAAAGCACAAATTGATTCCCTTTGCATTCTGTGTTTCCCACACATCTGTTGTGTTTTTCCCCACAGAGGAGGAAGATGACCTCTTTGATGATCCTGTGCCGTTACCGCTAAGGCACAAGGTTCCATACCAGCTAACTCTTCACCCTGACGTGTATCTGATGACTGCAGCTTCCCCAAGCCAGCCTGAGCAAGAGAGACAAAGCACAGGGTACAAAGAGAGTATGCATACCTTTCCTTTGGCAAACTTTATAGAATGTGAAGAATCCAACAGCGAAGGTGAAGAAGAATTACAAACCCCAGCTTCATCTCAAGAAGACCTGGGTGCTGTCACACATCACCAGCAAAAGGCTGATGTAGAAGTACCACAGTGGGAAGTGTTCTTTAAAAGAAATGATGAAATCACAGATGACAGTTTGGAAAACCTCCCTTCTTCCACAGAGGCAGGGGGCTCTCAGTCGCCAAAGATTTTTAGTGACTCTGATGGAGAGTCAACTCACATCTCTTCCCAGAATTCTTCTCAGTCAACACACATATCCGAACAAGGGAGTCAAGGCTGGGACAGCCAATCGGACACTGTTTTGTTATCATCCCAAGAGAGAAACAGTGGGGATATTACCTTCTTGAACAAAGGCAGCTATAGACCAAGAATCAAAGAGAATATTCCTGCCTCTCAGATGGAACAAAATGTACTTTGCCCAAAGGATACTTATTCTGACTTGAAAAGCAGAAATCAAGATGCAAATATGGCTCCTAGTGTTGGAGAAATAACCACTCTAAGCAGTGGGAAACACATACCTCAGGAAAAAAGGCTACTAAATTTTAGCACCAATGCAGATTCCCAGAGCTCCTCTGATTTTGAAATTCCCTCCACACCAGAAGCTGAGCTACCTAAAGGAGAGCATTTACAGTATTTATATGAGAAGCTGGCAACAGGGGAGAATATAGTCACTGAAAAAAGAAAAAGCTCATTCTCAGATACTTAAAAATGAAAAACCTTGCATTCTAGAGCAACCAGTAGAAAACCTACACAAAGAGGTAATGGTCAGAATCATAATGGACACGTCAGAATGGAATATTTAAAAATGTTCATGTAACCTAAAACAAGGCAGTAAAGGGGAAAAAGAACAAAAAATAGAGGTAAAAAGCAGAAAATAAGGTAGAACTAAATCCAAACATCAATAATTACGTTAAGTGAAAGTGGTCAACACACACCAGAAAAAACCCAGGGAAAGAAACAGAACGTTTTTATATGCTGTCTCTAAGAAACTCAATTCAAATGATGCAGGCAGGTTAAAAGTAAAGCCTGGAAAAATATATCTAAATACTTCCACTACTTAAAGCTGGAACGACTATATTACCATCAGACAAATTTCTCACAAAAGGTCCAGTTCACTAAGAAGACACAATCCTACGTGAGTATGTTGCTGCAACAGCTTCAAAAGAGAGAAAGCAAAACCAAAGGAGAAACACTAATGCACAGTCGAGCTGGGAACTCTACCTGTTCCTCTATCGGTAATAGAATTAGCACACAGGAAGTGAGCAAGGCTATGGAAGAACTCCATGGCACCATTAACCAACTGCAACTGACACAGAACACTCCACCCAACAGAGAATGTTCTCAAGCGCCATGGCACATTCACCCTGATAGATGGCTGCATCCTGGGTCATAAAAACTCTTAAAAACAATCAGCCCCTTATTTATTTCAAAAGCTCACTTCTGAATGCTGGTTTGAACACAAAGGTAAAATGAAAAGGAGAGAAATTAGGACCCAAAAGAAAAGAATGAAATGGCAAAAATGTAAGTGTGTTCTAGTTGTTGGATTTCCTTAAAGTCTGTTAATGGATTATGTTTTTGTACAGCTATATATGTGGTTTAATAAAGTTCTATTAAATACTCTTCAGTACTTTGGGTATGCTGACATTTTATAGATTAAGGAAGCAAAGGCACAGATTTCCCTTAAAACAAATTTAAGTTGGCATCTCTAAATCAATTTGCAGGTCAATTAAACCAACAATGATATGCATTATCACCCTGCTGCACTGACCCCTTCTTTCTAATGCCACAGATACTCCCAGTTTTTGATTAAGTACTCTCCAGACTGTGTGTGACTGGGGTAGAAATACAGTTATCCCATTTTACCCATCTCTCCTACGAGTTCTATGGCCTGAAAGCAAAGTGAATATAAAATCACTAAAGAGACCAGTAGAGATTACAGATCACTGAGTTTCCAGTCGTAACTACAACAGGCCTAATACACAAGCCCAGAGACTTCATTTTTAATCTGTAGTTCTAAAAATTAGTTACACTTCATTAATAAGTCATGTAATCAAATATAACTAATTTCACTGACACTAAAGACCTCATCTTAATAGTATAGCTTATAATCCAAGGTGGGGACTCAATACATGCCTGTAAACATTCTTCTGAATATATTAGCACTGTATAATCATATCATCCATTTAATATTACATACTGCCATATTTTGTTTTATGAGAACCTGGCACAATAAATGCCAGGTGAATGAATTTAAGGGCTAAGAGCACTAGAACAGACTTTTGATTAAAAAAAAAAACTTGTAGGGATCACCAAAGACTATAAAAGTACAGGTTTACAGTACAGAATTACAGCAGATACTTACATGTGGTGCTTACTCTGTGATGATAGTTCTTTTACACACTGGATATTAACTCCTTCAATGCTCATCACCACCTTTTGAGGCAGGTTAAGTTTATTCTTCCCACTCAAAAATGAGGCTGAGGCACAGAGAGGTTAGTTCACATAGCTGAGAAGGAGTGAAGTCAGGACTGAAAATACAGGCAATTCAAGCTCGAGAGTCCATGCTCTTAGCCACTATGCAATAATGCCTCTCAAAAAGAGCGCAGGTAGGGGTAGGATTAATTATAGTGGCTACTTGATTTTTACTCTAAGAACTGTGAAGTATAAAGGAAAAAGTGAAAAGTTTCAAAATGCCAAGATACATGACAGAAGAAATGCAGTGGCTAGCCACATTTGCCTGAGAGAGGAATCCAAGACTTACAGTTTGTTTAAACTAGCAGTACGAAATAGAGTCCAGTATAAATAGGTGGTTTACTGCCCCCGAGCCACGTGATCTTGGGCATGTTCATGTTACCTAACCAGTCCTGACCCCTTCCCTTTGCTGTGCTGTAGGGCTGGCAGCACCAGCCTCATGGGTTTATGAGATGCACAGGAACGCAGATAAAGGGCCTGAGACTTGCTCCAAGAATAGGAGCTTGAAGTCTAACATTCCCCTGTGGTTCCAGGGTTTACCTATTTAGCATAATGTGTTTAAGTAATCTGGTGACTCATAATGCTCAAAATATTTTAGAAGTATCCATCCACATTATGCTATGTAAAATTCTTTAATATTCAAATGGACCAACCATGACAATGATAAACTTTCTTAAAAGGCAAATAACATTTAAAGTGATGGTATAACAACCTTTGGTTAATCTCAAAAGCAAGTAGTCAGGAATACATTGGTTATTTTTTTGCCCCTTTTGTAGCTTACTGGTAAGAAAATAAAATATTCAATAACAAAGCTAAACCACCATAAATAGAAAATCAAATGCCAAACTAAATTTATTTTGCTAAAGAAAATTGAACTGTAAAAAAAAAAAAAAAGTGCAGTCTAGATTTTGCACATATGGGGGAAAAAACCCTGAGATTACAACTGTATCACGATCCTTAAGTAGATCTTGAAAACAATGGTATTAATACAACTTGCAGAGTAGATTAACTTACGGTTTAAACTTCATGTAAACATGGCCGTTGAACATAGGCTTCATATTGAGAGAACAAATTCTGACAGCTTGAGAAACCAAAGAAGCTAAATGTTGACTTAAAATGGTTAAAAGCTCCTAACAGCCTCATGTAGAGAGTTTCTATTTTACTGATTAAATTCAGCTTTGTAATCAAACAAGGGTAACACAGGTAACTAAAATCTCAAAGACCCATTAAATGTCTATTACTAAGGACAGTACAAAACAAGTTTTGTGAAAATAGCCATTCTTCCCTTTGCTGTCCTGTTTTACATTTACCACAAAAAGACAAGATCAAAAAACTGGACAGTAAAACATTAACTTTTTAAGAAGAATATTAGTTACATTTTTTAAACCTGTGAGAATCAGAATTCAAAGTAAGCTTGGCCACTGGGAGCACCTGTAAATCTGTGATGCTTTCTCACCACTGACACCATGTGACTATTTCCTCATAAAGAAAACATAAACGGCACTAAGAAATGTATTTTTCCGTGACACCTTCTGCAGATTTTGGTTAATACGCTGTGAGACTCCAAACATGTAAAGAATTTATCCCATATTATGAAAGAGCAAATCATGTGGTAGTGATATAATGCATAATAAAGTGTAGCTTCTCCCAAAAAAGAGGTTAAGGATTAAGAAGGTATTTGAAGTGCTGGATTCTTGCCATCAGTGCAATTTTACTCAAACTTATTTTAGGTCAGTAAAGCAATGGGGCAATGAACTTAGGTAAAATTTAATTAGGAATACTGAAAGCTAGATTTACTTGCTGCATTTACCTTCATGTTGGACTCCATGATTACAAATCCCAAAATCACAGAGATGAAAACATAGTTGTTCCCAACTGAGGTTTTACTATGCAGAAAAACAGAAACCAAAACCAAACAACTGTATTCCATTTCAGTGTTCATGGTTCAAGTAAAAATGTTCTCATAATTCAGATACACACTTTGGCCAAGCCAAGTTTAGCTTTATCACGTTTAAAAAATTCATGTATAAAAAATAAGTATCAGTTCAAAATATAGATTATTTCAAGAAGAGCTTGCGGGGAATATAAAAATAATTAAATTTGGTGGAAATGTTAAAACCGCCTGAAATTCGGAAGATGTAATATTCGTGTATTGTATGAAACACTGTTAGGTGCAGATGCACTCAGGAGTATCTTGTTTTGCTGTTTCTGTTTAGACCAGGTATGCAACATGGATCTCTCAATTTGTGTTATTAAGAGGGGCCCTGAAAGTGCTCCATTTCTCCACTTCCAAGAAACCCTCCCGGTCTCAGTGCCCCACCCTTTCAAAGCAGCATAATGGCCATCCGTTCCAGAATTTTAGAGCTTTTTGGAAATTATTCTTTTACAAGGTTAAAAATCTTTTAAGAATTACTGATTCAGACATACATGCCTCATAGCAGTCTGGATTGCTTCAAAATATGAAATCAAGCTGTAATTAAACCTGTTTACATTGAATTTTAGACCTTAAATTTCTGTATCATTAAGATCCCAGTATTTTAATGAAAGTAGAAAATAGAGTATAATTCCGTATCACCTATTTTTCTTAAATACAAGTACAGTGAGTAATTAACGGGAATGACAACATAACAAAAATAGCACTTGTATGTATTTGCCCAAATTAACTCTTTCTCTAAATTCAAGGTGTATGGCAGGTTGAATATTTGATCTTAGTGATGGTTACGTTATCAGTTTAACGCTTAAACACTGAAGGAGGCATTTCTCTATTCACACAGACTTCTTATGTATGTGTATGCTGATCTGTCAGTTTTCCTTTCATGTTTGGTGTCTAATCACTAGATATGTGTATTTTAAATTAGTCTCTGTGACCCTGTGTTCTCTTCAGAAGCATCAGTAATGCATTTGGCCAATAGTTTGAAACATGAATTGTAAATTAACATAGTATATAATCCTGATAATATGAAAAGAGTCCCAAATACTTTTTTTAAAGGTTAACATTAGAAAAAAACAAACTACAATCATCAGCTGTTTCCTGAAAATTCAGTTGAGGTAACCTCTGCAAGTCACAGCTCCACACTTGCACACAGTTCTGACCCTCTTTTTGGCTGGGCTGTGGTCAACGGAATCTGAAGATACATCTCCAGAACCTGAGTACACAGAAAAAGAAATACACAAGAAAAAGTTAAGACCATTCAGAATGAAGTTCAAATCTCTTATTCGTTTTAAATCAATGTGAATGTCCAGAGACAAATTATGAATTATCTTGAAAGGGATGGTGTGGAGCTAGTAAGAGATAAAAGCATACGCTATTAGCCATACTTCCAAGAACAGCTTTGCGAAATGATGAAACTTAGTGGGAAAATCAGATACACATTCAATTTCATACATTATTTAAGGGCCATAAAGTCAGGCCAAATAGTAACAAACTATAATTAACACTTAGAAAAACAAAGGAAAGAAAAAAACATATGGTCCCAACAAAGCAAATAAAATTGATGTGTTTTTTTAAAAAAACCAAATCCAAGTAGGAATGGAATAAGTTCAGATGTGATTTAAATATTTTCAATCCTCTGAATATACATCTCTTTAAATTTTTAAATGTTTATTTATTTTTTAGAGAGAGACAGAGTGTGAGCGGGGGAAGGGCAGAGAGAGAGGAAGACACAGAATCTGAAGCAGGCTCCAGGCTCTGAGCAGTCAGCACAGAGCCCGAAGTGAGGCTTGAACCCACAAACCGTGAGATCATGACCTAAGCAAGTTGGACACTTAAATGAGCCACCCAGGCGCCCTGAATATACATCTCTTGGTACATTTTCAGGAATGTATGCCTTACAATTTTAAAATACAAGTAGTATTGAGAAAAGATGTAGAACAAACTTTGATCATGGAAATTATGAAAAAAAGCAGGTGACAGCGTGATGCTGAGAAAAGAGCATTACTCAGCTCAAGGTCAGGCAGATTTTAGTTTTACCTCTGGCAGAGTAGCTTTGTGACCTTGAGTAAAAAGACCAACTCTTATAGCCTCATTTTTTTCTTCTTTAATATTGTTTGGTTCAGATGATCTAAGGTCTTTTCCTACTCTGATTACAGTCTTCATATGCAAATAACTGAAATCAAACAAACCTTACTTGAAAACCGTACCTTTCATTTGATAATCAAAAGTGAGCTCTTCTCCAGCATTTATGGTTCTTGTGGAAAACAATGCTATTCGGGGAAGACGGGTGTCGAGATTATCAATGAAAACATTAAACACCTGAAGATTTGGGTCACACTAAAAAGGAACATTAGAACCCATTTAAGTAAAAATGTAATGGACAGGCTCTTCTACATGCCATATGAAATATTTAATTCCCCAAACTATTATTTTTTAAGTTTCATTGGAAATTAAGTTGTTTACTGTTTAGAGGTCTCTGAGGCATTCAAATTTAAAAATACTATTTTCATTTACAGAAAATCTCAGACATACATTAACACTAGAAAAAATAATAAATCCACATACATTTACCCTGCAGTTCAACAATTAACATTTTCACCAATCCCGTTTCATCTATCTCAACTTTTTAATTTTTCTGGAGAATTATAATGCAAGTTTTATATACCATTATCATTTCACCTGTACATAGTTCAGTAAGGCATAAAGAAAGAGAAAAACTGTATTTAAAAAATCAAATTAGCATTATACAACTCAAATTTCATACTGCATGGAGGTTTCATTGCCGTAACTTCTGATTGGGTTTAATATTTTGAGATTTCTACATTAAGTTCTGGACTATGCAAGAAGAAAGAGCTAAAACCAAAATCATTGTTTTAAGTGCCCTTGAATAGAATACATCTATTTTGAGAGTATTTCAAATTTATCACTAAGAAAAAAATTAAAGTAAAAGTTTAAGTAAATCAGAAAACTAACAAGGAGTCAGAAGGTCTCTGACATTTCACTACTCAACATAAACTAGTTTCTTGGAATAAAACCCATCAAAAGCTTAGCATAGTCTACACTTCCTTATATGGTCAGGTATATAATACTCTCTGGAGACACATTTTCCTTGTAATCTATAAAATGGAGAAAACATCAATCTCACAAGCCTACTACTATTGTATTGTATTTAGAGTACAATTTAGAATTGTATTTTAGAATTTTAATTTACAATTATAATTTAGGAAAATGGCCCTCAATACTTCAATACTCTATGAATTCTTAAAATTCTGTAAATATGTTAACATATTTACATTTTAAGAAAATATAGCTATGTTTAGCTACATATCCATATCCTAAAATTCAGCTGTTAACTTCTGTAAGAAACCTCTACAGTTGTATGTAATTCTTAACCTTGCTACCTCTTAATTCCTCTTCTACAAGAAGATGATACTTAAGGAGTTCTGGAAAGATTAAATGAACGTATGTAAAAACTCTTGCAAAATGCATGGTATTTGGTAGGCACTTCAATGGATTTTCCATATGGTAATAATACAATAATCTAACCAAAGAGGTCTCTGTATTACAATACTTTGGAAATATTAAAAGGCTAAGTCATTTAAAGATAATTATTCCTCAACTATGGAAAATCATTAAAAACAGTGTAATCACACTTACACTGTGATTCACAAAATGAGAGACATTTCCATATCGGGCTGCATCCACTGTGAATTCATCAGATTCATAATCCAGATCAAAGAGATATGTGATTCCTTTGTTGTCATATAACTGCCCCCGTCTTTCAGCTTCTTCACTGGTGATTACCTAAAAAGAAAAAACTATAGTATATTATATAGCTATTGTTGAACTAAAGAAACACTCATCCATAAAACTATTATTATTGTTTTAGTGCCTCCAGAGGTTTAAAAAGTAACAAGTCAATGTGTCATCAAAACATTCACACAAACTACTCTACACACAGAAGGAAAGACATGGGAAGCTAAGGGGAGATACGACCGCAGGACAATCATGGCTGCTTAGGAATCAGGACAACCCACAATCAACAAGGGGAGACAGTACTACGTTTATTCTCATTTATTCACGTGTTCAAAAAGCTACCCAAATATAGCTTTCTGTAGGACCTACCTGGAATGTAAAGGAAGAAATTTACAGTAAAAATGCTCTAAAAACTTATTTTTCCTGTAACTCATCTATGCAGTTAGTTACAAGGTGGAAATTTGTTACAAATACAGGAAAGAAGGTACGTTAAATTTGCAGTCAATTGTATGCAAAGTTTAGTTTTGCAGACCAGGTTGTTTTCATGAAATTCTGTGGATCAAAACCATCCTCTGCAGTTCTAAGAACACAGCTTTACCAGATAGATGCTCAGCTTAAGAAACCAAAAATGTCTAAAGCAATTCATGGTGTCAACCAGATATAAATAACTACTGCATTCAGTAAGTCAAAACAGAGAAGAGTTTGATCATACAAGATCTAGTATCCTGAACAGTGATTTATAATAATCTGCTATTGTCTAAAAATTTAAGGATCAAAACAGGGCTCCAATTTAATCTCAGAATTCTAGATGAATACAGATAATTATATGTGGCCTAATTCCATATAACTTTTGCATTTTTCAAAATGTTTATTCATTTTTTGAGAGAGAGAGCACAAGCAGGGGAAAGGGAGAGACAGAGAGAGGGAGACAAAGAATCTGAAGCAGGATCCAGGCTATCAGCACAGAGCCCAACAAGGGGCTTGAACCCATGAACCGCGAGATTACAACCTGAGCCCAAGTGAGATAGATGCTTAACTGACTGAGCCACCCAGGCACCCCTCCACATAACTTCTAAAACGTTAGATTTGACAGCCCAAGATATGCGGTCACACTTGTATTTTTCTAGTCACAGATTAATATACCACTCAGTTTGAGGAAGTGTAGTACAGCAGCAAAGTGCACTCATTTTGGAGCCTTGGTTTTGAATCCCGGCTCCTCTGCACTACAATGGGACCTTGCTGAATTTTTCTGTGCCTGTTTCCTCAATGATAAAGAATGGACCTAACACTGCTACCTCAGAGTTACTCAAGGATTAATGAGTTAGCACATAAGGTGCTTAGAATAGTATGTGGTACATGGTAAATACTATTTTTTGTATATATACGTTATATGTATAAAAATAAATTTGCTCGGGGGCGAATGGGTCGCTCATTCAGTTGAGCATTCTGAGTTCAGCTCGGGTCATGATCTCAGGGTTGTGGGATTGAGCCCCACGTCGGACTCTTGCTCTGAGCGTGGAGCCTGTTTGGTTTCTCTGTCTCTCTCCCTCGCTTGCACTCTCTAAAAAATAAAAGTTAAAAAATAAATACATAAATTTGCACAGTCAATGGTAATTTAGAGACAGTCTCTAGCTGAAGTACAAAGAATTTGGATTTTTTCATGGATGCAAAATATGGTTTTATGTATTGTATTTTCTAACACTTGCTCAGAAAGCATGTCTACTCTATAGTACTTCTCATGTTGATACAGTAATTGAGTTCTGCCAACTACAGTTAACCATATTTAATCAAATGGATGAATCACAATCTAAAGGTTCCAAAGTCAGCATGGGTTTAGATCTGATTTTCTTCTTAGAACTGTTATGTCATTCTTCACTCACATGAGGAAGGGAAGCAAAAATAATATACAAACAGGGCAGGGGACAAAAACATGAGACTCTTAAATATGGAGAACAAACAGAGGGTTACTGGAGGGGTGTCGAGAGGGTGGATGGACTAAAGGGGTAAGGGGCATTAAGGAATCTACTCCTGAAATCACTGTTGCACTATATGCTAACTAACCTGAATGTAAGGTAAAAAAACACATTAAATAAAAATTAACAAAAAAGAGCGTTTATGTCATAATAGCTGCCATATTTTACAAATGCCAGTTTCAATGACTATAAATGGGTGTTTGTTGAAACAGGACTATTTCATTTATAATTACATGTATTTTTTTGTTCATATACAAGTTTATATTTCTAACTATGCCCGTGAAAACTTTTTCCCAAGCCAGAAATTTCTACATACTTGCAAACGATAATATAAATATGTACCAATATCTGTTACTGCTGTACAATGTTAACTTTTCAAAAAGCATAAACCTCCCACACACATTATTTGTTATATGTTGAACATACCTCCCCAACATATTCCATGACAAAACTCATTCTTTTAATCTTCACAAGGGTTTTTACACCCCAGCCACAGCCATTGCTAGTTCGAAAGATGCAAAGTGAATACTGGGTGCCTTTTTGTACAATCCTATTGGGACAATCGGGTCCACACTGACACCTCGAGTTGCATTCATAAATGGGGGTACCAGGTGGGATTTTAATTTGTTGGTTTTTATTATAAGCCAAAAGAACTCCAGCTTCAGCAGGACAACATTTCTCAAAGAAGCAATCTGTACACGAACAACCAAAGGTAGCTTCATTGACTAAGCTGATTCCAGGAGCTGGTTTGTATTCATTAATGTAGTAGAAGTCTGAAGGTGGGCCCTCTAAGTCAACAGTATTTTCAACAAATATCATTCCTTTATGATTCTTTCTTCTGTTGAGTTCGTCTTGCCATCTCTGCAGAGCTAGCCTCTGTTTAGCCTTCTTTACAATGTACTCGGCAATGGCAGGTTTCAAAGCTTTGTTATTGTCTTTTATTGCTTTGCCTTTCTTTACCTGAGATAAATAATTATGCTTGTCATTAGAAAACTGCTGGAGGAGTAATGGGCACTTGAGATTTTGCAAAGGTTCCCAAGTATTTGTAGAATCTGGCCATCCTTTCCATTTTACAAGATAATATTCCATATCCTTAAAATATAAAAGAAAATTGAAATTAGATGACAGTCCCCATTAAAATAATTTACTATCTTAAAGAGTTAAGGCAGCTGTTATCATTCTTAATAAAGTTCAGAATATATTAAGAGCCAGAGGTTTCTAGATGAACTACAAAACATAAAAAATATAAAACCATTTTTTTGCATTACATAAAATTATACAGAATTTAGTTGTAGCACAGTATGTTTGAGCATAGGTAAAAGAATTGCACCTGAAGACAAAAGTACTGAAACTCATGATATTTTACCAAACAGTGATTGTTAAACAAAAAAAAGTACTTTATCTTAATCATAGAAACAGGGAGTCTTCAAACTAACAATTTATGACCTAGGTTAGCGCTTTACTTGGCCAGCACTGATGTAAGCATCCCCTGAGGTAGGTAATTTTAGTATTTTACACTGACAGAAGGCAAAGAAGGCAAACACTATTTCTCAGTATCATGGGCACACATCCCTTCGATGTTCTAGGGACATAATGTCCAATATAGTTATTCCTAGCTGCATGTAGCTATCGAGCACCTGAAATGTGGTGGGCCCAAATTGAGATGTGCTTTAAGTGTGTAGTACATACTGAGTTACAAATATCAAACACATACACAAAAAAGGAAAATATTTCTTCACATGTGACACATATTGATTACATATTGAAATATTTTGCTTTTACTAAATATATTATTTTTTAAAGATTTATTTATTTGCTCATTTATTTATACTAATCTATGCCCAATGTGGGGCTCAAACTCACAATCTTGATATCCAGAGTCCCATGCTCTACTGCCTGAGCCAGCCAGGTGTGCAATCTCACTTGTTTCATTTTACTTGTTTAATATGGTTACGAAAAAATTTAAAATGACATATATGTAGCTTCTATTGTTTTCATTAGACATCACGATTCCAGAGAATTCTCACCTTATTTAGACTCACCCATGAGTGGATTAGGAAGCAGGCACTGAAGCCACCAAAGATCAAATATTTTCATTTATCCCTGACTGCTGTTGTGGCCACCATGGTACCTAGAATTTTGCCTTCTTACCCCAGTGACTTGACTCTGTTTTCTTTCCTTAAAATCGGGGAATGGCATGTTAAGTTTCTCTTAAAAAAGGTAGTCAAGTGTGCATAATAAAAAAAACTTCGAGGGGCACCTGGGTGTCTCAGTGGGTTAAACATCCGATTCTTGATTTCGGCTCAGGTCACGATCCCAGGGTTGTGAGGCTGAGCCCCGCGTCTGGCTACAAGCTGAAAGCAGAGCCTGCTGAAGATTCTCTCTCCCTCTGCCCTTCCTCCACCTGTGCTCTCTCACACTCTCTCTCAAAAATAAAACAAAAAAAAAAGACAAAAAATTCTAAAGTCCTTCAATTTTTTCTTTGTCCTCTGGAATATGTCCACACTCTAAAATATGAAAGTGATTAAATTGTATTCTCTAGTTTTTAGTTATTTTAAATCATCGATATAGATTAAATTTGCTTTTCCCTGAAATTTTTAACAAAGTTTTTACTATAAAAGGGTGCATATGACACTTGTTTTACTATCCATAATTTATTAATGCCAAATAACCTGGATGGCCTAGGAAATGTTGCAGAGGCACAAACTGGGGTGAGGACCACTGAGGCAGCTTTGCAGAAGCAAGTCGCTTAGCCAATGAGTAAGCAAATTTTCTCCCCATTGAGTCGTTTCAATGTTTTATTAAATTCTACTCGGTAAGCAATACTGCTGGTGAATTAAAAGAACTTTCCTTCTTATGAAAATGGTCAAAATATGCTTTACCTGTTTAAAAAATGTGGTTAAAGTGTGAGGATATGCACAAAAACTGTACTTTCATGGAAATACATATTGTGATTTCAGGGAAAAAAGAAAAGCTTAGACATATATTTAAGTGTTAGTCGAAATGGTGAAGTGTAACACAGATTTCTCCCTCCTGCCAGGTAACTTTTACAATTTAGGATTTATGTTGGCAGATATCCGCTCGACAATGATGGGATCCACGTGGCAGTAGCTAACGTGTATCTATTTTCCTTATTAATTAGGAAAGCTTTTAATTTTTCTGACTCCAGAATAAAGCAATGCAACTCTGGTCCTCTTTTTTTTCTACTACACTTTTTCCTATAATAACCCTGGAAGTTGTCAGCAAATGATGAAAGACACTGGCTTCAAATCAGATGATTAAGCTCAATTATCATTCAGCAAAACTAGTAACACCATGCCACTGAAGTGGGCTCCAAATTAACATATTGTATTGTTTAATAATGAGCCAGATGTATTGTTAGTGATTAAGTTTTGCATGTTAATCACATTGATACTTAATTTATAGATGGTAAAGATGTTTATAAAACAAAAGTGCCTTTGGCAAAATAGTAGAGAAATATTAGTGATATTTTATTTCTACTTCATACTTATTTTAGTAAGTATATTTTACTTTGCAATCCAAAAAAGGTATTTGTTTTGAAGAACTGATAAATTTTACACAGAAAAATTAGTATGTATGGCTTAACAAATTTAATTCAATATGCTAAAGTTCCAAATAAAAGCCCAAAAGTTCATTAAGCCTCATAGATTATATCAGTATCTTATTCTGACACGCAATCAACTCTTGATTACCCATAGAAATGGAGTACAGTTGTAACAATGATACATAAGTCACTCCTGTATAATTTAGAATGCATCATATGAATTTTTTCTTAAAGACATTTTCCCCCACTATGTTTGGCTTAGGTTAAATTCATTCAAGTATTTTAGTATTTAAAATAAGTATGTGCAAGTTCAGCCACCAGGGGGTATGATGAGACGTAAGGTAGTGCTAGCCTTTAGGAGTAAAAGCTCACTGGGAAAAGAAGGCAGTAATATGTCAAGTAAGTAGCAACGCAAGGCAGTACAATTTTAAATGCCAAAACAAGACAGTAATTACCACTAGAATATAGAGAGGGAAATCAATAGAGTCAGAAAAGAGCACAGAGCAAACAGAACTAAACTGTGAAAGACTGATAGGATTTGTTGGGTAGGGAACAGGGCAGGCAGGATGAAAACCACCAGCAAAAACTAGGAGCTAAGATCTGTATGAAGTATTCAGAAAGCAGTGAAGAGATGGATTTGGCTAGCTTTAAAGTTCGGAATATTGAAGTGAGAGATTAAACTGTAATGGCAAGGTGAGAACAAATCTTAGCCTTGAATATTTGATGGAGGCATTTGAACTTTTTTTGTAGGCCAATAGTTTTTACAATTCTTAGAAAACATGGTGTTTCTGTGGGGAGTTTCATTACATACAAATACATTTGGTTTCCATCGAGTTTATTAGGAACAATTTATCAGTCTTCTCATTGCCAAGCCCAAGACTCTACAAGCCCTCATGTTACTTGACTCAGGCTTTGATACCACATTTCTCTCTTCACTATTGTTCCTTTTCTGCCTTCTCTGCTGAGACTATTGTCCCCGCCCATCACTTAGTGCAGATACTTGAGGCTCTGTCCTTGGCCCCTTTTCACACCAAGTAAGCGTTTGTCCCTTTTGAAAATCTGAAGAAAGCGATGGACCTTCCCCTAACAAAGTCACATATGCGATATTTTGGATAATTGAGGATATGTGGATTCCAGATTTAAGGTTAAGAATCCTTGCTCTAAACGCTCTCTGGGCAACCTCATCACTCCAACAGTTTTAATTACATGCTACTAACTCCCAAAATTTTTCCTGCACCTCCATATATCCAATAGCCTACTGGATGCCCAACAGCTTCTTAAATCCATCTATTTCCATGGAACTCACCACTGTCCTTTCAAAATGGATTTTTTTCTTTTCCTCATCAAGGGTAACCTTATCATCTACCCAGTCACATGAGTTGCAAACTAGGAGCTCAATCTAGATTGTTCTCAATCCATCATCCAGTTTCTTCAGATACTTGTTCCTGTCCATCTCTTTACCATAGCTCTAGTTACTTAAGGTCTTCAATTCTTGCTGGGATTATTACATTAATCTCCTAACTGGTTTCTCTGCCTCCAGACTGACAACATCCCAATTTATCATTACTGAAGTGAAGTTTTCTTACAAAAATAAGAAATCCACAGTACCAGTCATTCTGTTACTTTCTTCCTTAAAAATTTTAATTGCTCCTCCACTGCCTAAAGAATGAAGTTCACACTTCCTATTATAGCAAAGAAGATCATTCTTGACTGAGTCCCTGATATCTCTCTGACAGTCTTCCATTGTAACCCCATTTACATACCACCCTCTAGCCATACTAACTGCAGCTAGTACTTGAACATGCCAGTCCTCTTCACCCCTTTCTGCTTTGTTCACAAAGTTCTGATTACAATGACCTCTTCCATTTCCATAATGAGCGTATTTTGGTCTCATTTTTTATGTGTAGAAAAATCTACTCATCTTTAGAAGTCAGCTCAAATGTCCCCCTGTCCCTGCCCATGAAGTCTTTCCTTCCTCTCTTGCCCAAGGAGAACCGATCACTGCCAATCTCCTTGTGTTTCCATTTCTAATCTTAACCAGAAACCATGAGGGATGAAATCTTCTTCGTAGCCACAGAACCAAGCACAATTGCTTGCTGTATCTTAAGCTCTTATTAAATGTTTCTGAATGCATAACAAAAAGTAGGACTATCAACATGTATGCAATTAAAAAAAATCACAACAGTAACTATATATGAATCTTTAAAAGAAATAAAAGCTGCTAAATTTAATCTGGGTTGTTTTTCAAATGTATATATCGGAGAACAAAAAACAAAAGCTATCCTCCCATTAGCTACTTTCTTCTGCAAGTTTTGAAATCATCATATTCAATGTTAGTGGTAGAATAGCCTGAGTCTAATTATGAAAACACTAGTGTTCCATGGAAACTCAGTGGCTTTTCATGCCAGTAACTGACCAAGTAGCAATTCTCAGACCTGGGTTAGTGGTCGAAGACGGACACAACTGAGCAACACAACCCTGGAAAAGTCCTTTCTTGGAGCTTTGTTTTCCTGATCTCCAAAATATGGGTTTTAGTCAAATGATTTCTATGTTATTCCCGCTCTTAACACACCACTCTAAGTGAATCAGTCCTTTAGGAATATTAATTTAATGCTCAATGTGGAAAATTCTGTCAGTATGTGCCATGCAGTGTAGTGATGGTTCGTTAGACATAGAACTACCTGGATACTTTATGAAGTCAAAGCTTTGGTAATATTTCCTTCTTAATCTATGCTTGCTGAGAGAGAAGTCTTACCAATGTGCATGGGGGTGGTGAATTCTTCACTGATGAGCTAAGGATGTTAACAAAGAGTATTCAGTTTTGTCATAATTTTTTCTGTATGAAAGGATAATGTGGCAAGAACATGGGGCAGCAAATGGCACTATTACTATTTGCTGAATTGGACCCTGACATGAACTCGTAACAGTAACAGATCCGTTGTGTTGTTCCTCCAGTGAGCATTCATTCCGTTTCCCCAAACTGCCTACTTCAGAACTCCTCCACCTTGTTCAAGGTCACTATCCCACTACCTCCCCCATTATTTTCAGTAGCAACACACCTCCCTGTTCCTAATGCAGAGAGAAAACAGAAACTCTCTCATTTGCACCCTCCCCTGCACACATCATTAGAGAAAAGGCGGATGCAGATACGAGGAGATGCACTTCCTCCATCAGTTACCCTACCTCTGGCCTCTCCAGTCTCTCCCTCTCTACTTGTTCTCACCAGCATTTGAACCTCCTGCAGTTTTTATTTTTTTAAACTTCCCTTTGCATTTGAAAAAGCAAAATGAAACCAAACCTCCTTTGAGATACAAATGCTAGAATATGTAAGGAATCTCAAAAAAGATGTGATAAATTACTAGTTGAGGGACGGGAGACTAAGGTGACAAGAGTGGAAGATTTCTTTTCAGTATAAGAACATCCAACTTTTACAACATCCAGTTTTGAAAATCACATGTATATATTACCTATTGAGATTTAATAAAAAACAAAATTATAAACACCCTTAAAACCTACATAGCACTTTATCCCTTTCTTCAAAGCTAGAATTCTTTAAAGAGTTGTCCATACTGCTTGACTCTACTTTCTCATCTCCAATTTATTCTTTAATTCATTCTATTCAGGCTTCTATCCACGCGCAGACACTGCTCTGAAGGCATCAATGACCCTTCCATTGCTCGGTCCAGTGGGTACTTCTCGGTTCTTCTTTGACCCACTGGCCTCTTCTCTATTTTGCTGACATTATCTCTCCCTTAGGCTTCAAGATTCATTCTTCCGGTTTTCCTCCTACCTTTCTTGCCAGTTTGTATCAGTTTCTTTGATAGCTCTTCCCATGAGACCCCCCCCCCCCCCCCCAACTACTCCTCCATCCTTGTTCTCTTCACACATTTTCTTTGTGTGAATTACTGTAATACCCTCAAACCACTTTCAAACCATTCATGGCACAACAGCCGGAACGCTCTCTTCAACACACCCACTGCATCAAGTCACTCCCCTGCTCAAAACTACTCAATGTTTCCCTAAGGCCCTAGAGTCCAAATTCTTTTCTTGGGCTGCAGGGATCTGTGCTTTCTGGGTCCTAGCCATCCTTCTAGCCTTCTTTTGATCCCTCTTGCTGACTACATTCCATTCACACTTTCTGTTCCTTAAAGAAGTCAGGCTCTCTTCTCCTTCAAGACTCCCCTGTTTATCTTTTCATCCTTTAGCACTGAGTTTAAACACCATTCCTCAGGGACAGCTGCCTAGTTTGTCTATAAGTTAGACCCTTCCGTTACATTAGGACTCACCTCAACTATAAGCATGCTGTACAATTTTATTTAAGGGTTTTCTACCCTCACCAAAAGATAAACTCCATGTGCCAGGGATCATACCTCTGTGTCACTCATTGCTGAGATCCCTAGTGTCAAGCATACAACATGAGAGATGGCAAGAAATATCTGTTAATTAGTGGGTAACCATACCCATTCCCGGAGCCTCAAATGCCATCTTTTTGCCAATTACTTCAAGATCTATGTTTCCAGTTCTCACTCCTGACTTGGGGCCACATTTCCAACTATCTATTGATCATCTTACACTTGAATGTTCTCAACCTAATCTAGTCTTCCTATCCTAATCCTCCTATACTCCTGGGTCTTGGTGAGGAGTATTATCTACACCAGCGCAAGTAAGAAACCCATGTTTTCATATATGTGAAATATGTGTGATCCCACACTGCTGGATCCCTACCCAATCCTCTGACCACTCAACCACACTTGTACATTTTGTAACCATGATAATAAAAAAAATTACTTATTTCTCTTCATCTCCATTATTACTACTTTAAGCACCACTATTTCTTGCCTAGACTACTGTAACAGCTTTTCAGAATGTTTAAGTGTGTGTGTCATTCCCCTCCTACATTCCTCACTGCAGAAAGTTCTCTGAATTACGTATCTGATTGTATCCCTCTTTTTAAAACCTTTCATATGACTCCCCATTGCTGTAGAATGCTGAAAGTTCTTCACTCATCTCATTCTTTCCCAATCCCACATTCTAGCACTCTGTTCTCTGTACGAAAACCGTGAGTTAACGTACCTGTCTTTTCAGGCCTCAGTGGGATATCCCTTCTGGGAAGCCTTCTGTGGCCTAGCCCAGGTGCACCTCCCCCTGCACTTATTATGCTATATTGCCATGGTTTACTTGTCAATCTTTCCAGTAGGCTGTGAGTTCAAGATGAGAGACAGTTTCTGATTAATCTTTTATTTTTCCCAGTGCCTAATACAATATCCACACACAGAAGAAACTCAAATATTTACTGAGACTACAGAAAGATGATATAGGAGCTATTAATCAACAGACTGCTGCTATAATCTGAGCATGAAGCTAAAAGGGTCTAGTCTATTGGTGACTGTGAAGAGTGGAGAAATCACTAATGCAGAAGCCAGTTAAATTCATTAGCCACTAACTTAATACCCACTTTGTACTAGAGACTACAGTAAGACATAGTCCTGGCCCTAAATAGTTGACAATTTAGCACAGAAGGTATGAAACCAAGCTATAAAATATGTCAAGTTCTAGACTAATAATAAGAACAGTGCTTTCTAAGTCCTGAATATAAAGCAATTAATTTTAGGGATATGGGGGAAGGCTCAGTAATAGGTGGTAACCTTTCAGCTGAACCTTGTAGGCCAAAGAGAATTTTGTCAAGGAGGGAAACAATAGTATTCTAAAGAGGGAACAAGACAAGAACAGCAAAAGGGCACAAGGGTACATAATGTGTTCAACAAATTGGAATATAAGCTATGTTCCCAATGCTTAGAAGAGTGCCCAGCTCATAGTAGGTGCTCAGTAAACCTTAGCTAAATCAAAGAGCTTAGGAGTATTGCAGTGTGGATAGAAAGCATGATATGTGACAAGCGATGAGGCTGGAAAGGTAGTTGGTGGCCAGATAATAAAGGACCTTAGTTCAAAGGGTCTCGTCTTAGATTGGTAGACAAGTCATTAAAAGGTCTAAAGCAAGGCCCTACCTAAAGCAACCAGAACTGTGTTTTAGAAAAACTGTTAATGGCTTTGAGGAATATGGCAGTGAAATAGTGTCTCTGATGAGCTAAATGGAGGGGTACACACAATAAAAGGACAGTGTCATAAGATCTTTCACTCACCCTGAACAGGAGTGGGGAGACAGAGAAAAAAAAGGTAGAGGTATGATGAAATAATACTGTCCTATAGATTAAACAATTTGTGCTGGAAAAGAGAAGAAATGAGGGATGTAAGTGGCATAGTGAGGACCTAAGTGTGCAAGTAAGGTTGCTTATTCCTAAACAAAAAACCAAAAGGATTGATGAGAAGGACAAAGGAGAAACCAAAGCGCAAAAACTATCCAAAATCTAACCACAACACTCAGAATCCTGTATAAGAATAATGGTAGTTCCTTCAATCTCAGTACAGACCCCTAGGAAACCAGCTTTGTGAAAGTACAGTTGAACAGGCAAAGAATGAACAAGAAAAGATAAATAGAGACAATATAACCTGATGACCTACGAGCGGGTAGGGAGGAGGGAGGAATTAAAAATGTATAAAATTACAAGGTTAGGTAACTGGAAGTATTCTGGTTTTGTTAATCTAGATAGGGAATCCTAGCTCAGGGTACAGATTTGAGGGAGGAAAATTGGTACAGTTTAAATATGCTGAATTTGGGTACCTGTATAGTGTCTACTTTGAAATGAAGTCCATAAAGAGGTCAATGCCTCACAAAGATTTGGGAGTCATGAATCAAACAGATAGAAGTAGAAAGCACTGGGAAAGAGGGCATCTACAGAGCCACTTCAAGGTGAGCCACTTCAAGGTGAGAAGAGGGCCAATGACACAGCTATGGAGATTATCTACATTTCTGAGAAAGGACAGACAAGAGACAACAAGGAGATTCCGGAAGAGTAGTAAGAAAAATAGGTGGAGACAGAGGTGAACAACAATGACAGAAAACATTTCTTCAATATGAACATCATAGGTCAGTCTCTGTTGTAAGGATATACTTACATCCACTCATTTAACCCTATGGCGGTCCCTGCCATTATGAGTTGGGTACCATAACTATCCTCATTTTACAGGTGAAGAAATGGAAAGACAGGGAGGCTAAGTAATTTGCTAAAAGTCACTCAACTAATAAATGGTACAGCCAGAGTGTGAACCTAGGCAGTCTCTCCATGGACAAGAAAATTTCAAAGAAGGAAAGGAAGGTCAACAGTGTTAGATGTTGCTATGAAGGAGAGTAAGATTTGAGGTGCTCATATTGGCAATTAGTTAATGAGAAGTGAAGAGACAAGTCCCAGGAGAAAATATTTACAAACTGTGTATCTCGTGAGGGACTATCTAGCATATATAAAGAACTATTACGACTCAATAATAAAAAAAAAAAAAGCCAACCCAATTTTTAAAAATGGGCAAAGGCTCTGAATAGACAGTTCTCCAAAGATATACAAATGACTAAAAAGCAGATGAAAAGATGTTCAGCATCATTAGCCATCAGAGAAATGCAAATCAAAATCATAACGAGGTACTACTCCATTCCCACTAGGATAGCAATAATCAAAAGTGTCAGATAATAAAACGTGCAGGTGAGGGGTAGAGAAATTCAAATACTTCTAACACTGCTAGTTCGATGTAAAATGGTGCTGTCCCTCTGGAAAAGGTTGGCAGTTCCTCAAATGGTTAATCACAGAGAAACTATATGACTCAACAATTCAGCTCCTAGGTATGTATCAAGAGAAGTGAAAACACATCCATGCAAAAACCTGTACATGCATGTTCATAATAGCATTATTTATAATAACCCCCAAACAAAAACAACCAAAAGGTCTAAGTGATCAATAGGTAAATTAAAAGTGATAGTCCTATAGTGGAATATTTGGCAATAAAAAGGAATGATGTATTGATACATACTACAACATAGACGAACCTTGAAAACACCACGCTAAGTTAAAGAAACCAATTACAAAGAAACACATACAGATTGTAATGTTCTATTTACATGAATTGCCCAAACAGGGAATCTATAAGAGACAGAAAGTAGATGAGTGGTTGCCTAGGGCTAGGGCTAGTGGGGTAAGGAGACTGGGAAGGATTAGGGCGTGATGAGTGAGCAGAGCGGAGTTCCTTTTCAGGGTAATGAGAATGTGTAACCATCACCACAGTCAACTTCAGAAGAACTCTGAGAGCGTGCTAAAAGCTACGAATTGTATACTTCAAATTAATGAATTGTATGCTTTGTGAATTACATCTCAACAAAGCTGTTTTTAAAAGTTAATGGAAAATGAGGTAGAAGCAAAGACAGGAAATGCGTGAGTAGGGACACGAGGTCAAAGAGAGGTTGGGGAAGACCTGAATAGGTTTTACTGATTGAGAGAGGTCAGTGGAAAAAGAGCTTAATAAGGGGGAAGGGGGGCAGAAAAACACACACACACACACACACACACACAAACATCACAGATTAAGCAAAGTCCTTTAAAGGGGATGGAAAGGACTAAAAAAGGAAAAACAGTAACAGCAAAGTTACAGAGAACTTGTGCGAAGCTAAGTTGAGAATTCATACTTGCAGGAGGATCCTATTTTTCACTGGAGTGAAAGATTAACTGAGGCAGAAGAGGTCTGTGGCTGAATATGAAGGTGAAGGATAGAGTAAGAAGTCCAGAAAAGTAATAAAAGTTGGAAAAACTGCTGACAAGAAAAGGAAAAGAAAGCAACAGACAAAAGGCTTTAGTAGAACAGAGCGGAGTGACACTAGAAACAGACATTACTGGCACCAGTATGTGTGACTATAGGATTCTCTTGGGTAGATTGGTCAGACCACCATTTAAACACTGACATGGAAGATGACTGGGCTGTTTTTGGGTTGAAGGTTGCCAAGAGTAGAGGTGAAATGCTTGATCATAAAATCCCACTGAGCGGGAAAGGCAGTTACATGAAAAGATGGCGGATGTCGCAAAGGAAGAACTAGATTTAATGACTGAATCGGTATGGAAGATGCAGGAGGAGGAGTCCTAATTCATTTGTCTGGAAGAACTGACAAACGACCAAAAAAGAGTTCCACACAGGGAGGAGGCTACTCTGGAGAAAAATGAATTACTCAAAAATAGACTGTAAGGTTTAGATTGAAGAAGGTTCTTAAGAAAACAACCCTGTCATTTGAGAGAAACAGGAATCAAGGGAGGCCCAAAGAAGCGAAATGACTTTGATGAAGCCACAAGGTACCAATCGAAGACTAGAAATGACTTTGAACTCCAGGCCATTCTATTAGACCACAGAGCCTCACTAATACCTGGAGTTTGACACAATACAGGACATACACGATGGTGATGCTTCATGAGGAGACTCAACAGCACGAAAATTGGGTTTGAATTTCTCTGTTTATTTCAGGTGATAGTGGGGAAATATGATTCAGGAACAAAATGAATGACAGGAAAAGCCAATATGAGATAAAACATTTGCTCTGGTAATCCACACGGAGATAATCAAGAGTTGGATGTAGAATGATATAAGCACCTTAAAATATTCTAATGCAAGAACATTTAATGCTTCAAAATCCTCTCAATGTTATTTGGCAATATAGATGATAGGACATATAAATTTATTATGGCTTAGAATTTTTAACATTAAGAAGAGCTTTTGCTTACTTTTAAGGTCTTTTTATGTTACAGAAATATGAAATACTGAATTGAAGTCTGATTAGGTCTCTTTTAAGGGGCTAGATATTTGCCTTACCTTTACTACCTTGTAGTCACACAAGTATTCCACCTCATAATTGTTTAGATTCCTTTTGGTGATTCCAATCGATTTACATGTGAGTTTTTCTTTTCTACATAATTCCTGAAGAGTATCAAGTGAAACTAGGCAAGGCACACACCAAGCTACAATAAGAAAATAGAATTCTTTACTAATGAAATAGCTACTCAATTAAAACCAAAAAAAAAAAAGGAAAAACTTAAGACCTCCATATCCCCACCCTTCAACTGGCAATTTTACAGGACTGAAAATTCATATGACAAGAAACCATTTATGTGTCTTCCAGAAAAGTTAAGCATTAAAGAACTGTTTTTGATAAATTGGTCTTCTTGGATTTTCTCATGGATCTCTACTCTACTATGCTTAACTAATGTCAATTCATTTCCACTAAGCCACCTGAACGAACAGTTTCAAGTCTGTAAGCTTTCCTAAAATTACATATAGATACAAAGGACAACAGAGATAATGTTTTTGACTTTTCCATTATATTCCACATAGAATTGCTGGTTTAACAAAATGTAGATCCCTAAGACAAACTTATTGTTAGTAAAAATATCTTAAATAGATTTTAAAGCAGCCTTATAAGTTGTTAAAAAGAACTAGTCCCCTTTACCTTAGCTGGACAATAAGAACTGAAATCTAATTGAAATATAGTTCCATAGTCACATACTCATACATCACATGTCCTACTTTCCCCGTTCTGGAAACCTGCATGAAATTTTAACTCCATTTATTACTTTGCCTCTGCTGTAATGTATTATTATCAAGGTAAATAAGCCCTAGAGTTATAATAAATAATGGGGAATATATTTTCATAATACTCATTTCCTGTGTTGTTTTTAAAGCCAAGGTTTACAAAACAGTGTATTCAATTTACATAATCCATATACCAAGCTTAAAGAAAATCAGACACACTCATAATTAACCTTACAGAAGCCAGTAACTAAATGTGCTGCAGAAGATTTTACTCCGAAATTTCTGTAAACAGTGTGCTACCATACGGCACGTAAAATACGTTAACACAAGTGGATGTTTAGAAATATATAATAAACTTGGTTTTACGACTAGTGTTACGGTAAGCACTAGAAACAATCAAGGGTGCTCTGCCCCTGCCACACGAGAGTCCCATCTTTCTGGATTTCAGACTCACTGGAAAAATGTGAGGGTTGGAGTAAATCGGAATTAACCAAACAAAATCTATCAATAAACTCCAGCTTTCTTTGGTAGCTCTCCAAGGTAGTTGTGATAACCTTTTGTTTTGAGGTAATTTCCAAGGAAGAGAGAACACAGCTGCTCTCACCGCAGCCTTCCCTCACCCTCCCCAACTCGCACAGGGGCTTCATTGTCAGAAAGCTTGAAGCAGGATTTCCACCACCCCGCTTCCTACAAAAGGTTCGTAATTCGAGACCGAGAAAATGAAAGGTATTTCTCCCCCCCACCCCAAGATTGGCGGAGAGACTGCTTGCTGCGGAGTGGCGGTTGGAGGGTACAGGAGTGGTTGAACACAAATGACCACTTACAAGTCTTCCATTTAAAAAACTTCGGGGTGTTTTGTGTAAAGTTAACCTCACTATGCCGATCACGTGCAAAGGAGGTTCCTGTTGGATATCGACCCAAGGTGTGTATGTCTGTTGTTCCTACCATTTTTATCTAGTTTAAGTAACTCGAGGATTCAAGACAACTCTCGACGGAAATGCTATTTTTGAGAAACAAACACACACACACCCTGGACCATAAAAAACCGCAAATCCCTGGTAACCATTCTATTATCTACAATAATGTAGAAAATAATTCATTTGCAAGATTTAACATTTCATTACCACTACAAAAACCTCACACTAGGTTCACACTAATCCCTAGTGGAAGAAAAGTTGGGGGATAAAGACATGATAATCTAGGTGGAGAGGAGTGCTGGAAAACACCTCTACATTCTAGAATGTCTTGAAAATTCCCGTCTTTCAGACACGCGCGCGCGCACACTCACCCGCACACACAGACACACACACAGACACACGCGCGCGCGCGCGCGGCTCAGCACCTAGTTCTCTGGCGTCCACGTAAATAACACGCAAGTTCCCGGTGGGTAAAACAATCACCGTAAGCCAGAGGCTACGTCTTCAAATACCCACTTACTGGGATATTATTCTCCGACAGGAAATTTCCCCTACCAGTGCGTCCAAACTGGGGTGCACGCTCCCTCATTTCCTTCGCGTTTATACTCCAGCCCCAATTTCTTTCTTTCCTCCGCTATCGAGGTCACGCTTACACCACCGGGTACTTCCCGCTTCCCAGTTAAAAGGCCAGCCGGAACACACAACGTCCCGCCCAAACCACCACAAAGGAGTAAACCACACGCGTGCCCACAGGCCCTCGAGCCCCCCTCCTCCCCCAGGGATTACCAGGAGCCGCGGCGGCCGCCCGAATACCTCCACACGGCGACCAGGCGGGGAGGGGCCTCGGGCCCAACGGGCAGCGGGGGTCGGGCCACGGAGTCCGCGGGACGTCCGCGGAGCGAGAGACAGCCGACCTCGGAGCAGGGCGTGCGGGCTGGGCCCCGCGGAAGCGGGGCGCAGAAGACTGCGGGGAGCGAGCGGGCCGTGCCGCGAGAAGGGTCAGGGGCCGGGGGATAGGTGAAGCCCGCGGCGCGCCTTTGGGGGCCAAGGTGTCAGCAGGGCGGGAGGCGGCGTCTCGCCGCGTCGCGCTCTGGCGGGTCCGCGGGTCCCGGCCCCGCTTCCCGGGCCTCGGGAGTTTGCCTGGAGAACGGGGGACAGTGAGGGACGCCGCTCTCCAGCCCTCACCTCCTCGCGCCTCGGCCCCGGCCGCCGCCATCTTAGGGAGCTTTCATTCAAACTGGCGCGGTCTGACGGGATAGCTCAGCTGGCCCGACGCCCCGCCCCCGCCCGGCCGGCGCGGGAGTCGGGGGCCCGGGCTGGGGGCTGGTGCCCGCGAGGCGTCCTGACGTCACCGAAGATCGACCCCGGCCACGGCGAGCGCGCATGCGCCCCACGTCGCATCCCGACGCGCAGGAGGTTGCGGGAGTCGCTGGGGGAGGTGGGCGGGGCGCGTACGCGGTTCGGGTTCGGGTTCGGGCGCTCCTCCTGGTTAAGCTGCCAGCCTCCTTCGACGGCGCGGGGTAACTCCTAATTGAGGAGTGCGCAACGTCAGGCCTTCCCACGGCTTTTCGTGCTTTCACATGACCACTGCTTGCATGTTGTGCAAAATCCAAAACGTAGAGCGGAGCTTTATGGTGCAGGGTAGGTTTACCTTCGGTGCCTGTTCTTCGGCCACCTGAGTCCCAGTAACCATTGTTTTCTTCCACGCTACACCCCTAGATAAAGGTTTTCTTTTTGACTGCATGTTGGGATCGCTTGGAGACGTTTTGGTTTTTGGTGCCACTCGCTGAGATCGGGTTTATTTGGTATGGGGGTGTGACCCGAGCATTGGAATTTTTTAGAGCTCCCCAGGTGATTCTAGTATGCAGGAAGGAGTTTGAAACCACCAGTCTCCATCTGTGCTTCTCACACTTGATTGGCATAGGAATCCTCTGGGGAGCTTGTTAAAATGCAGATTCAGATTAGGTCGGTCTGGGCTGGGACATGAGGTTCTGTCCTTTCTAATAAGCTCCCAGGTAGTCTGCGCACAGCTTGGTTGAAAGGCTGCAGGACTCGAGGTTCTCTGAATTGGATGACTAAGAACTCTTAACCGGTCCCCCGTCCCCCCCTTCCATCTTCCATTCTTCACACCGCATCCATGGTGATTACTCTAAACAATCTAACGCAGCGGGCAAGATACCTGAGTGGCTCAGTCCGGTAACCATTGGACTTGGCTCAGGTCATGATTTCATGGTTTGTGGGTTAGAGCTCGTATAGGGCCCTACGCTGGCAGTGTGGAGCCTGCTTGGGATTCTCTCTTTCCCTCTCTCTCTGTCCCTCTCCCACATGTGCTTTCTCTCTGTCAAAAATGAAATAAACAATCTAATGCAGAAATCTTAGAGTCAATTGGGAAAACAGGAAGAAAGTCGTTTGACATCGACCAAAGATTTTTAAAAGAAATTTGTCTTAAATTATAAAAATATTTCAAAGCATCATGTATAACTTTGAACTACTGTAAAGATAGAACATTAAAGAAATTAATGTATTTGATTCCGTTCTGAAACACTGTCTAGCCATCTAATCAGGTGTTTATGAAGCCTTTAGTATCATGGGGTAAGCAAAAAAGCAACAACAGAAACCTATAAAAGTTTCAACTAGGTAAAAATATATAGGAAGATAAATATAAGATCTCTGGGGAGTGATTTCCTTTTTGATTTATCGTTTTTCACATATTTAACCATTTTCTGTAACGAGCATCTTATTACCTTGATAAGGAATAAAAGGTCCTATCCAGCCCTATAACATGGAAGCCCCTTTGCCACATGGTGGTTCCTGTCTGCTTCTCAAGCCGCACTGCTCATCACTCCTGCCTATATTACTTTGTGACCTCCTCAAATATTCCTTGTCCCCAGGACTTTGATTCTGCTCTTGATGCTAGAAAATGCCTCCTTTCCTCCATCTTTGCTAGATTTACTCCTAGAGACCCTTTAAGTCTTAGATACAGCCACATTGCCTGCCTGCCTTCCCTCCCCAAGTGTATTCACTGCCTGTCCTGTGTGTTTTTACAACACCCCAGGAGCATCCATCCTGACTCAGTTTCTTTCTTGGTTTTCTTGACCTCTCTTCACTCCCATTTTTGGCTCCCGTTAACTAACCTAAACTGCTAGGGTTGCTCAGGGCTTGGCCCCAAGACCTCTCTTAGGTTCTCTCCCTAAGTGACTACCTCGGTTCCCATGGATTTATATACCATCTTTATACTTAAGATTCTCAACTGTTTTGTCTCCAGCCTCGACCTCTTCCCTGAACTCCAGATTTGAATATCCACAGTGCCTAGCTGACATATCCTCTGAGGTTTTGCACAAACATCTCAAATTGAACACGCTCGTAAAAAGGCCCTTGATTTTTGCTTCCAGACCTGATCCTTTCTACTGCAGGCCCCCCAAACTTTCTCAATACACTGGCACTATGATTGACTCAGGGGTCCGAGAAGGAAATCTAGGTGTCATCTTGATTTACCCTCTCCTCATTCCATAATTTCATTAGCAAGTCCTGTCAATGCGATGTCCAAAATACACATTGATTCTGCCCCTTTTATCCATCGCTGCTATGACTTTAGTACAGGCTGTCATTCCTACCTGCGGTCCTGCAAAAGACTGACTACCTGGTTTAACTTCTACTGTTGCTTCCCCTGTAATCCTTTTTCCATACAGCTGGAAGAGTGACCTTAAGGTCATGAAGCAGAACATGTCCTCCTGCTCTAAATACTGCCCAGTATACCTAGAATAAAATCCAAACCTTAAATAGCTTACCAAGCCTTAAGTGACTGGAACGCTGCCACCCTAACCTTACTTTGTGCCACTCTCACTGTTCTCTAGGACTTTTTCCACCCACGAAGAAATCTTTTATGGTGCATCTCCTATGTGCCAGGCACCGAAAGAAATAGGTAAGAAAGAAAGACTCTGTCTTCATAGAATTTATATCCTAGTGGGAGAAGCAGATAATAAGTATCTTAAGGCAACTCTAAATTACTTTCTAGAGGACAAGCTCTTGTCTCTCTTCACATGGCTACCTTCTTATCGCTTGGGTCTTAACTTCTTCCACTTCTTCAGAGGCCTCTCCTGGTTGCCCTATCTAGAGCAGTTAACTCTTGCCTTCCATTCTCTCCTATGCACTAAATGCACTTCCCACATTTTATAGTTACCTTGTCTGGTTTTGGATCTTGATCAATTTCAGATCCAAATTTATAGAATGCATTAGACTTTTTTGTAAATCATGTTTCCTTTATTTTTTCGTCTTCAATCCCACTAACTGCAGGGGACAGATTAGACCTTTTCTATTCAAGAGGTACCACTGTGTCTACTGTTTTAGGAACAGCTCTTCAGGGGCCTAGTAAGTTCAAAACGTCTCATAATAACAGCACAATGTTACCTGCCTTCTTTACTCTCCTCTCACAAGTATATAGTGAAGTTTCTCAGAGGATACACAACTCAGATACTGCAACAGACTCAATGAAGAAACAGAGGATCTTCTCAAGGCGACATCAAAGAGATTTGAAAAAACATAGGGCACCTGGGTGGCACCTGGGTCAGTTAGACGTTTGACTCTTGATTTTGGCTCAGGTCATGATCTCATGGTTGTGAGATGGAGCCCCGTGTTGGGCTCCACAGAAGATTCTCTCCCCCTCTTCCTCTGCCCCTCCCACATGCAAGCAAGAAAACCTCCACACTTGGCCCTTCATCTTTTGTAAAAGTTATCTTTCATAAAAATGTTACTTACGTTAACATGTAATTTTTATTTAAAAATGATTATTTTAAAATCTCTAGGTTTTAACTTCCATATGGTAAATATAACTAAAACTACACATATGTAGATCCAATGTAAATAGAAGCTCTTTACGTTCTCAATAATTTTTAAGAGTGTAGAAGAGTTGAGACTAAAAAGTTTGAGGATCTTGGTAAATTCTGGCTATAAATGGAGAGGGAAATCAAAAGCCAGAGGCCTACATCCGTGTTCTCAAGGAAAACAGACAGAATTATGCCAACCCCCCTGTCTTTTTTCATGAAGACCACTGCAAACATAGTATCTGGAGACCCATGGGCTGTCTTCTGTTTCATTTGAATGTTCTTCAAGAGGCAGAAAATAGAATGGACAGTGGAAAATGTGAATTTAAATGAAATAATGCACATAAAGTGTTTAGAATAAGAAGCAGTCAAGAAAAATTAAGTTTACCAAAAAAGCATTATGAATATGAGTTCAAAATTCACATTCACTGTGAGACCTTGGATAAATTATTTTAACTTCTCTGAATCTTTTCCCACATGTAGAACACAGAAATAATAGAGGCAATATTGCTCTGTGCATTTTGCAACTACTCAGGGAGTTATGGTGAGGTCACAATTAAAAAATGAGATAATGGGGGCGCCTGGGTGGCTCAGTTGGTTAAGTGGCCAACTTCAGCTCAGGTCATGATCCCGCGGTCCGTGAGTTCGAGCCCGGGTCGGGGTCTGTGCTGACAGCTCCGAGCCTGGAGCCTGTTTCAGATTCTGTGTCTCCCTCTCTCTGACCCTCCCCCGTTCATGCTCTGTCTCTGTCTCAAAAATAAATAAACCTTAAAAAAATTAAAAAATGAGATAATGAATTAAAGCAGACAATGGTATTGTTTGTGACATGGTTACTCACTGTTATTTTAGAAATCCTGACATTTTACCACACTTTGTTTTGTGCTGATCCTTTTTTATTTTAATCCTTAAAAATTCTGACATATAAAAGCTTTCAGTTTGTGATAAAGTATGTTGTGTCCTCTCAAGACTTTCACAGTATTATATATTGGCATTTATTTCTATTTGTATACTTGGCTCTGTCCTTTAGACGGTATCAGACACGTAGATAGGCAAAATTATAATTTGACATAACCTCTTGCTTTACTGGTAAAAGTGCTCATGTTTTTAAATATAGTGATACTGGTAAGTGCGTGAAAAGATTATCAAGATGTTCATCAAAAATATCTTAATGGTTGTTACTCTGGGTTGTAGAATATAGGATGTTTTAGATTTTCTTCTTTTGCAATTTGAATTTTATAATGGATGTGTATCATTTTAGAATTAGAAGAATGCTAAAGCTATTTTTACCTTGAAAAAGTAAAACACAAGAGAAGTTAATTGGCAGACCTTCCCTCACTCAGAAGAAAAACATCCTGTCACATGAGGATGCAAGGAAATTTGGAGTACATTCATTAGCCAGAGCACCGTTGGTGACAATTTCAAATCTTACATGTTTCGGGAAGAAAATCATGCAAAGCTGACTAATAAAGCCAGAAGCAGTGGTATTCCTTTCCTTTTTTATGTTTCTAAACAAACCATAAAATATGTAAAAGATGTACTTACTGGCCATTGTCCTATAGAATACAAAGATGACTTACTGTTTTCTTCCATGTAATTCACTTATTCAACAGACCTTTACTTAACACCTCTATGTTCAGGTAGTGACCTAGGGCCTGGGACATAATAGTGACTAAGATGGTCTTTGCTCTCACAATACTTACTAATCTAGTAAAGATAGCAAATAAGTAAATTATTCCATGGATATGGAAGAAAAGAAAACTCTTGAATAAATCTTTATGATATTTTATTCTACAGGTTTCATTAATCTACTTCAGGCGTTGACAAACATTTTCCGTAAAGAGCCAGACAGTAAGTATTTTAGAGTTTGTGGGCCACACAGTCTCTGTTGCAACTATTCAGTCTGCCATGATAGTGTGAAGACAGCCACCAACAATACATATACCATTAAGCCTGGCTATATTTTAATAAAATTTTATTTACAAAAATAGGAATGGCATAGAATTGACACACTGGCCACAGTTTGCCAGTGCCTGATCTAGTTGAAAGAGCTAACAGTAACTACAAAATAAAATCCTAAAGCACTTTCCAAAGCATAACTGAAAGCATAAACTTAGCAGTTCAACTAGTTCAGATACTATTTTCCTATTTTCTGAAAATAATTTATATTTATTTGATTTCAAAGT
This sequence comes from Panthera uncia, assembly GCF_023721935.1. Taxonomy (NCBI): domain Eukaryota; kingdom Metazoa; phylum Chordata; class Mammalia; order Carnivora; family Felidae; genus Panthera; species Panthera uncia. The sequence goes on along the minus strand of NC_064809.1, from coordinate 13,436,667 downwards.
TTTTATAACTTTGGAAAAGATCCTAAAAAATAACTAAGTACTCATCCTTAATCAAAAGTGTATGCCTTTGAGCCTGCTTCTTTGTGGACTCAGAATCGTATCTGAATTCTTTTTCTGTCAATAATTTGATACAGAATAAATGAAAAACCTTGAGTTTGGTTTCTGTATCTTTAGAAATAGAATATTACCGCCACGTAAGTCCATAGAAATAAACTATAATGAAAAAGCACCTCCAGTTTGAACAAGATAAAAACAGCACAATTTTTAAATTTGACCACTGAGTAAAGATATTTCCTCTTCTCAAATCTTCTGGGAACCAAGGAAAGAAATGAATGGAAAATTCTCTTTTGATAATGGAGTCTGATGTGCACTGCTCACCTTCTAGTTCTTTTTTCAATATTCACAGGTTAGTTGTCTTGTTTTACTTAGTGAATGAATGACCTTCTCATTAGTAACCCAGTGAGTATCTCAATGCACTAGTGAATGTTCTCTATTGAACAGAATGTGGCTAGCCATCTCTTCAAAAACAAACAAACCAACCAACCTTTTAATTTCAAAAGAAAAACATATTTGTTAGAGAGAAAAATCAAATTAAACAAAACTGTAAAAAGTATAAGTGCCACCCTATAATATTTCTGTCCACAGAAAGGCCACTGTTAGAGGAGTTTGATGGGTAGCCTTCTAGACTTTGTATTCTATGCTTGTCACACACATATCTATACATAATTGTTGAGTTTATGAATTTACTTGTTTAAGCAAAAATGGTATCTTACTTTGCACATGGTTCTCCAACTTTTTTCATCTACTATCAAATACTTTTAAATTGTTCTTAATTCATGATCTAGTAAGGATAAAAGACTTCTTCAAACTTGAAGTTATAGAAACAAAAGTTTTTAAAAAACACAATGTTAAATTTCCAGTAAAATTTCCTGCAATCCACTCAATTTAATTCTAAATAGCTTCATGATAGAAAAAGTTTCTTGTATTTCTCACTACTAAAGGTCCTTATATTTCCCATCATAAGTGGAAAACAAAAAAAGGTTGCAACACTTACCAATATATTGTATTTTAATAGAAACATATATAGTTCATTCAAAAAAGTATTTTAATATAAACATCGCTTATAGACAAAACCAAATAATGATATTCTAGTTCTAAAAAATTCCTGGTTTCTCTAAAACACTAAGATGCCACTTCAATAGTGATTGCTTCGCATTTTCCAGTCTCTTGATCTGTGCATGTCACATGTAAAGATCCATCCCTAAAACAAACAAACAAACAAAAAATAACATTTCATAAGCTCATTTCATAAAAGCAGAAAGCTCTTAAGAAATTATTTGAGGACTTTGAGTAAACAAGAGATAATTTTAATTTTCAAAAGAAGAGTATTGAGATCAAGAAGAAACAATTTCAGAATCTAAACTTAGCGTCATATGCTATAATTACGTAGTTCTTAAAAATTTCTTCCTACACCACTGAGACAGAAGTTGTATTCTTTGAAAACCACAATGATAACTATCTTAAGTTTAAGACTTTATGCAAACTGAGAAGACGCATCATGCCATTTTCAAGCACAGGCCAAGGCAAACCTACCCTAATGAATTTGACATGCTTGCTAAATAAGTATGCTCATGGAATGAACTGTCTGTTCCTAATGTTAATTTGGAAACAATTTACTTGCAAGACATACTGTTATGGATGGTCAGTTGTTAGTGAAGCGGTAATAGCTGGATTTAATAAGTAATTTATTTCCTAGAGATTTTCTGTAGCAATACTGAAATAAACTTATCCTTTCATAGGACAAATAATATGAATCATGTAAACCTTAGAAAATTATATTTAAAATTGATAAAAATTGTATCTCAAACTTGCATGGACCAGTTTTTAGGTTGACCACACCAAAACAGAATTCATAAAAAATTCAGAATGCAAATGATTTGAGATACACTTCTTTTTGTAAAATACAGTCATTGTGCAGTGCAAAAAATATAATTCACTGATAAAATCTTTGTAAGCTTCTAATACATGATGTTCCTGGAATAACAACGGGTGGAGAATCAATAAATGAACAAAAAAGGTCAAGCCCCAAAGTCAATTTTCTTAATATCAGAAGTAGTTTAATTTTGTACCTTTTCATAGTAAGAACAGCCAATATATCACGTAATCCATTTTCTTTTTTATCTAGATCCTGGAGTACAACCTGTTTATGTAAAAATAATACAAAGATGATTTAGTACTTTGATATATTAATAAATTGATGCATCAATTATTCCAACAGACCAAATTTTACTCATTACTGGAACAAACCTTTTCAAATAGGGCAGTTCTCAATTTTTCTACCATTTACCAGAATCCGAAAATAGGATTAAGCTTTCCTAACTGTAAATGTCTCCTCTAGAAGGACAACATATATATCTGTTCCTCTTAAATGTCATGTCCTAGACTAAAATGATTGTTTCTATGAAATATTCTTTGTCTCAGAAAATAAAGACTGCTTTTCCTTTTTGATAATTAAGCTATTTCCAGTAACATGTAAGTTATATTTTGGTATATACTCCTTTTTAAAATATAAGTTTATTTATTTATTTTGAGAGAGAGCAGGGGAGGGGCAGAGAGAGGGGGAGAAAAAGAATCCCAAGCAGGTTCTGCACTGTCAGCACAGAGCCCGACACAAGGCTCGAACCCATGAACCGCATGATCATGACCTGAGCCAAAATTGAGAGTCAAACGCTTAACCAACTGAGCCACCCAGGTGCCGATATTTTGGTATACACTTACTACATGTACTTTTAAAAATTCAAATATTTTAAATACACTTGGAAAACCAATTTAAAGAAACACATGGCAAATTCTTTTGTACAACTAAGATTACACTTGTACATTTGTACAAACGAGATATTAATGAATTTACTATAAAATGCTTTGGTTTCCTAAAAAAAAGGTATACCAATAAACCAAATTTGGAAGTGACTTTTCAGATTTGCCAATATCAAGTTTTATGACCTTAGGCAAGCACCATGTACCTTGATTTACTCATTTGTAAAATGAGGAGGTTAGAACAGATGGGATCTCTAAAAGAACATCTTCCAAATTCAGTATTAGGTGACTAACTCTGCTCCTGGCATCTGTTAAGTTAGGATACGGTGACAACAGCTGCAGCCTCGGAGGAGTGTACGAAGGGAAATAAATGCACAGGAGAGAGAAGCTGAGGGAATACTAAGACAGCCAAATGAGTTTAGAAATACAGTACACAGGGGCACCTGGGTGGCTCAGTCGGCTGAGCGTCTGACTTCGGCTCAGGTCATGATCTTGCGGCTCATGAGTTCAAGCCACGCGTCGGGCTCTGTGCTGACAGCTCAGAGCCTGGAGCCTGTTTCGGATTCTGTGTCTCCCTCTCTCTCTGCCCCCACTCCCCCCACATGTACTCTGTCTCTCTCTGCCTCTCAAAAATAAAGAAAACTAATAAAAAAATTTAAAAAAATACAGTACACAGGAAAGTGCTTGTAGAGTAATTCACATCAGAAACATCTGGATGAGCTTTTGAAAGCTTGACTAGTCGAAGGAGCCCCACTCCACTAGATTCTAAGATGTCTGAGGTGGAGCCCAGATATGTTATGTATGTATGTGTGTGTTTTCATCATTCTTTCGTTGAAATCAGAGAATAGATATAATGCTGAAGACACTACACGTTCTCTTCAGTTACCCACATTTGTTTTTCACTATAGAAGTATTTCATGCTCAGGTCCTGTGCTGCTTGTTAAAGATTCAGTACAAAGAGGTAACAAGTAAAAAAAGAAAAAAGAAACCCTCTTGGTACCTTCAAATCTACCCACTGTTAGATTTCCTAAATATAGTTGAAATACTTATAGATATTTTCTCTATCTATGCTTGGATATTTTTACACACACCTTCACAAACACCACCTCCCTCACACACACTCATGCTCTCAAACTTTTTATTTAAACACAAATGACATCATACTGTAAATAAAGCTCTGCCGTCTTTGTGTGTTTTAATGTAATTATATTTTGGGGGCATGTTTCTAAGCAGATAATGTGGCTCCATTTCATTCCTATTAAAGAATGCAGAGGACTCTATAGTATGAAATATGAATGTGGTATTTTGAAAAAGCAAAGGTGTCTGTATCAGAGGCAGAAAGGTAATAATGGCAAGAGCAAGCGCCCAGGAATAAAACCAACTGAGGATAAATTTTAGCTCAACCAGGAAAAGAACAAGGTATTTATTGCCATGAGCTTGTTTTCAGTCATCTATAAAATGACCATAATAATGTCTATCTCACAGCACTTTGAAATTAGGTTTGTAAATTGCCTAATCAGCACGTGGCACGTAGTAAACAAAAAAAGCCATTTTCCCTACTGCTTACATTTTACCAAGGAGGGCCAAGAGTACAAAGATAAACAGAAAAAAATACATATTGTATTTTATTTTCTTGTGACTTTTTGAAATTAAAATTGCTTATTTCTTCTCTAGGTACTGGGGCTCCTGGGTGGCTCGGTAGGTTAGGCACCCAACTCTTGGTTTCAGCTCAGGTCACGATCTCACAGTTCCCAGTTCGTGAGTTTGAACCCTGTGTGGGGCTCTGCACCGACAATGCAGAGCCTGCTTGGGATATTCTCTCTCTCTCTCTCTCTCT